>NW_026294754.1:2070771-2185771 GCF_026119805.1 Tympanuchus pallidicinctus | reverse complement strand
GGTCGGAACTCAACATCCCAACGAGACACGGGAGCGCAGAGCATCGCCAAGGAACTGGCCCAAGGAATTCCCGTCCCACAGCTCCCGTCACCACCTCCGGGCCTTGGGCCGCCTGCGAGCGCAGGCAGGAAAACCCCAAAGCGGCAGCCGCCCTCAGCTCCCCGGAGGCTGAACCCAATCCCAGATGTGCAAGGAGCCGTCGGTGGCCGCCGACAGCAGGGTTCTGGGTTTCTGGGGGTGCCACGCGTGCGCCGTCACCGAGGGGCGCCCCCCAAACGCGTGGCCTCGGTGCACAAAGAGGGGCTGCGCTTCGGCCCCGCTGCCATCCCAGCTGCGCGTGTCGTAGACGTGCACGGCGCCGTCGAAGCCTTGGGGAGGAGCACAGGGGTTACAGCCGCATCTCCACGCTCAGAACAGCCCTCCGGGGCCCAACCGCCACCAGTGTTTCCCACTAAGCTGCAGCTTGCGGTGCTGCAGAGCTGAGAAGGGAGCGAGGGCAGCAAAAGGACCCTGTGCTGCTCCACGGCTGGAGAACAGGGAAGCCACCCAGCCCAGCTCGTGGCTGCAGGGACGGCTTGGTTTGGGGTCAGGGTTACAGTCAGGGTTGGGGTCACTGTTAGGGTTAAGGTTGGGATGAGGTTTAGGGTCATAGTCAGGGTTGGGATTAGGGTTAGGGTTGGGGTCAGAGTCAGGGTCACAGGGTTGTGGTTGGGGCTTTGGGGTCAGGGTTGGGGTTAGGTTTACAGTTAGGGTTGGGGTGACAGGGTTAAGGTTGGAATTAGGTTTAGGGTCAGAGTCAGGGTCACAGGGTTAAGGTTGGGATTAGGCTTAGGGTCAGAGTCAGGGTCACAGGGTTGTGGTTGGGGCTTTGGGGTCAGGGTTGGGATCGGGTTTACAGTTAGGGTTGGGGTCACAGGGTTAAGGTTGGATTAGCTTTAAGGTTAGGGTCACAGGGTTACGGTTAGAGTTTTGGGGTCAGGCTGGGGTCAGGTTTACAGTTAGGTTTGGGGTGACAGGGTTAAGGTTGGGATTGGGGTTAGGGTTGGGGTCAGAGTCAGGGTCACAGAGTTATGGTTGGAGCTTTGGGGTCAGGGTTGGGGTGACAGAGTTAAGGTTGGGATTAGGGTTAGGGTTGGGGTCAGAACCAGGGTCCCAGGGTTATGGTTAGAATTTAGGGGTCAGGGTTGGGGTCACAGGGTTGTGGTTAGGGTTAGAGTTGGGATTGGGGTCAGGGTTGGGGTCACAGTTAGGGTTAAGTTTGGGATTAGGGTTAGGGTCAGAGTCAGGGTCACAGGGCTGTGGTTAGGGCTTTGGGGTCAGGATTGGGGTGACAGGGCTAAGGTTGGGATTAGGGTTAGGGTTGGGGTCAGAGTCAGGGTCACAGGGTTGTGATTAGAGTTTTGGGGTCAGGGTTGGGATCGGGTTTACAATTAGGGTTGGGGTCACAGGGTTGTGGTTAGGGTTTTGGTGTCAGGATTGGGGTCACAGAATTGTGGTTAGGGTTAGAGTGGGATTGGGGTCAGGGTTGGGGTCACGGTTAGGGCTAAGGTTTGAATTAGGCTTAGGGTCAGAGTCAGGGTCACAGGGTTGTGGTTAGGGTTACAGTTAGAGTTGGGGTCACTGTTAGGGTTAAGGTTGGGATGAGGTTTAGGGTTAGGATTGGGGTGAGGGTCAGAGTTAGGATCACAGGGTTATGGTTAGGGCTTGGGGTCAGGATTGGGGTCAGGTTTACAGTTGGGTTTGGGGTTGGGGTCACAGGGTTAAGGTTGGGATTATGCTCAGGGTCGCAGGGTTATGGTTAGAATTTGGGGGGCAGGCTTGGGGTCACAGGGTTGTGGTTAGGGTTAGAGTGGGATTGGGGTCAGGGTTGGGGTCACAGGGTTAAGGTTGGGATTATGCTTAGGGTTAGGATTGGGGTGAGGGTCAGAGTTAGGATCACAGGGTTATGGTTAGAGTTTTGGGGTCAGGGTTGGGGTCAGGCTTACAGCTAGGTTTGGGGTGACAGGGTTAAGGTTGGGATTAGGGTTAGGGTTGGGGTCAGAGTCAGGGTCACAGGGTTGTGGTCAGGGTTAGAGTTGGGATTGGGGTCAGGGTTGGGGTCACAGCGTTAACGCTGGATTAGGTTTAAGGTTAGAGTCACAGGGTTATGGTTGGGGTTAGAGTTTTGGGGTCAGGTTTACAGTTAGGGTTGGGGTCAGGCTCATGGGGTTATGGTTAGGGCTTTGGGGTCAGGGTTGGGGTCACAGGGTTATGGTTATGGTTAGAGTTTTGGGGTCAGGTTTACAGTTAGGGTTGGGGTCAGGGTCATGGGGTTATGGTTAGAGCTTTGGGGTCAGGGTTGGGATCAGGTTTACAGTTAGGGTTGGGGTCACAGGGTTAAGGTTGGGGTTAGAGCTTTGGGGTCACAGGGTTGGGGTCAGGTTTACAGTTAGGGTTGGGGTCAGGGTTGGGGTCACAGGGATAATAGGGTTGGGGTCTATCACAACCCAACCCTATCACAATAGGGTTGGGGTTAGAGTTTTGGGGTCAGGGTTGGGGTCAGGTTTACAGTTAGGGTTGGGGTCATGGGGTTGGGCTCACAGGGTTGTGATTGGGGTTAGAGTTTTGGGGTCAGGTTTACAGTTAGGGTTAGGGTTGGGGTCATGGGGTTATGGTTAGGGTTGGGGTCAGGGTTGGGGTCACAGGGTTGTGGTTGGGGTTAGAGCTTTGGGGTCACAGGGTTGGGGTCAGGTTTACAGTTAGGGTTGGGGTTGGGGTCATGGGGTTATGGTTAGGGCTTTGGGGTCATGGAGTTGGGGTCACAGGGTTGTGGTTGGGGTTAGAGCTTTGGGGTCACAGGGTTGGGGTCAGGTTCACAGTTAGGGTTGGGGTCAGGGTTGGGGTCACAGGGTTGTGGTTGGGGTTAGAGTTTTGGGGTCAGGGCTGGGGTCAGGTTCACAGTTAGGGTTGGCGTCACAGGGTTATGGTTATGGTTAGAGTTTTGGGGTCAGGTTTACAGTTAGGGTTGGGGTCAGGGTCGTGGGGTTATGGTTAGGGCTTTGGGGTCAGGGTTGGGATCAGGTTTACAGTTAGGGTTGGGGTCAGGGTTGGGGTCACAGGGTCGTGGTTGGGGTTAGAGTTTTGGGGTCAGGGTTGGGGTCAGGTTTACAGTTAGGGTTGGGGTCAGGGTCATGGGGTTATGGTTAGGGCTTTGGGGTCATGGGGTTGGGGTCACAGGGTTGTGGTTGGGGTTAGAGCTTTGGGGTCACAGGGTTGGGGTCAGGTTTACAGTTAGGGTTGGGGTCATGGGGTTATGGTTAGAGCTTTGGGGTCAGGGTTGGGGTCAGGTTCACAGTTAGGGTTGGGGTCAGAGTTGGGGTCACAGGGATAATAGGGTTGGGGTCTATCACAACCCAACCCTATCACAATAGGGTTGGGGTTAGAGTTTTGGGGTCAGGGTTGGGGTCAGGTTTACAGTTAGGGTTGGGGTCATGGGGTTGGGCTCACAGGGTTGTGATTGGGGTTAGAGTTTTGGGGTCAGGTTTACAGTTAGGGTTAGGGTTGGGGTCATGGGGTTATGGTTAGGGTTGGGGTCAGGGTTGGAGTCATGGGGTTATGGTTAGGGTTGGGGCCAGGGTTGAGGTCACAGGGTTGTGGTTGGGGTTAGAGCTTTGGGGTCACAGGGTTGGGATCAGGTTTACAGTTAGGGTTGGGGTTGGGGTCATGGGGTTATGGTTAGGGCTTTGGGGTCATGGGGTTGGGGTCACAGGGTTGTGGTTGGGGTTAGAGTTTTGGGGTCAGGTTTACAGTTAGGGTTGGGGTCAGGCTCATGGGGTTATGGTTAGGGCTTTGGGGTCAGGGTTGGGGTCACAGGGTTATGGTTAGGGTTAGAGTTTTGGGGTCAGGTTTACAGTTAGGGTTGGGGTCAGGGTCGTGGGGTTATGGTTAGGGCTTTGGGGTCATGGAGTTGGGGTCACAGGGTTGTGGTTGGGGTTAGAGCTTTGGGGTCACAGGGTTGGGGTCAGGTTCACAGTTAGGGTTAGGGTTGGGGTCATGGGGTTATGGTTAGGGCTTTGGGGTCAGGGTTGGGGTCACAGGGTTGTGGTTGGGGTTAGAGCTTTGGGGTCACAGGGTTGGGGTCAGGTTTACAGTTAGGGTTGGCGTCACAGGGTTATGGTTATGGTTAGAGTTTTGGGGTCAGGTTTACAGTTAGGGTTGGGGTCAGGGTCGTGGGGTTATGGTTAGGGCTTTGGGTCAGGGTTGGGGGCAGGTTTACAGTTAGGGTTGGGGTCATGGGGTTGGGCTCACAGGGTTGTGATTGGGGTTAGAGTTTTGGGGTCAGGTTTACAGTTAGGGTTAGGGTTGGGGTCATGGGGTTATGGTTAGGGTTGGGGTCAGGGTTGGGGTCATGGGGTTGTGGTTGGGGTTAGAGCTTTGGGGTCACAGGGCTGGGATCAGGTTTACAGTTAGGGTTGGGGTTAGGGTCATGGGGTTACGGTTAGGGCTTTGGGGTCATGGGGTTGGGGTCACAGGGTTGTGGTTGGGGTTAGAGTTTTGGGGTCAGGTTTACAGTTACAGTTGGGGTCAGGGTCATGGGGTTATGGTTAGAGCTTTGGGGTCAGGGTTGGGATCAGGTTTACAGTTAGGGTTGGGGTCACAGGGTTAAGGTTGGGGTTAGAGCTTTGGGGTCACAGGGTTGGGGTCAGGTTCACAGTTAGGGTTGGGGTCAGGGTTGGGGTCACAGGGATAATAGGGTTGGGGTCTATCACAACCCAACCCTATCACAATAGGGTTGGGGTTAGAGTTTTGGGGTCAGGGTTGGGGTCAGGTTTACAGTTAGGGTTGGGGTCATGGGGTTGGGCTCACAGGGTTGTGATTGGGGTTAGAGTTTTGGGGTCAGGTTTACAGTTAGGGTTAGGGTTGGGGTCATGGGGTTATGGTTAGGGTTGGGGTCAGGGTTGGGGTCACAGGGTTGTGGTTGGGGTTAGAGCTTTGGGGTCACAGGGTTGGGATCAGGTTCACAGTTAGGGTTGGGGTCAGGGTTGGGGTCAGGTTTACAGTTAGGGTTGGGGTCATGGGGTTGGGCTCACAGGGTTGTGATTGGGGTTAGAGTTTTGGGGTCAGGTTTACAGTTAGGGTTAGGGTTGGGGTCATGGGGTTATGGTTAGGGTTGGGGTCAGGGTTGGGGTCACAGGGTTGTGGTTGGGGTTAGAGTTTTGGGGTCAGGGCTGGGGTCAGGTTCACAGTTAGGGTTGGCGTCACAGGGTTATGGTTAGGGTTAGAGTTTTGGGGTCAGGTTTACAGTTAGGGTTGGGGTCAGGGTCGTGGGGTTATGGTTAGGGCTTTGGGGTCAGGGTTGGGGTCAGGTTTACAGTTAGGGTTGGGGTCAGGGTTGGGGTCACAGGGTTGTGGTTGGCATTAGAGCTTTGGGGTCAGGGTTGGGGTCAGGTTCTCAGCCCAGGACAAGAGCGTGTGCCCGAGGCACTGTGAAGCTGACCCCCACCAGCTGCACAGAGCTTGCCCATTAACTGGTGGTGCTGCGATGGCCCAGCTCCCCTCGTTTGCTGAGGCCTGTGGTCTCTGCTGGGGGGAAAGAAGCTGCGAGAGCCCCAGATGGGAGCCGGGCTTCAACGCTGCTGCGACTCAGGATGGGAGGCGGCCGGGAGGGCGATCAGCTCAGCTCCCCGGCGCAGCTCCGCACAGCCTCCAAGCGGGGCGTCGAAAACGGAGCAAACCATTGCAAAACGTCACCCAAAACAACACCCAGAAAAAGCAATCGGTCCTCCCGGATCACCAACCTGAAACAGCAAGGCAACCTTCCAGAGCGGGAGCCCAGCTGACGCACAGGAACTCGGCGCTGGCGCCGGATGCTGGAACTTTGCATCGAGCTGAAGCCAAACACGGCGAGGTTTTCCTTACGTCCATCAGGACCAGCTGCCCCGCGCTCGAGAGGCAGGCGATGGGTCGGGAGCTGGGCTCACAGCAAGCGGCCGCCGCGCGCCAGCAGCACCCAAGCTGCGCCGAGGGGATGAGCAGAGCCTGCAAGGGGCCGCGCTGCCGAATATCGGCCACGCACAGCCGCCCCGCCGCGCTGCACAGCACCGCCGTGTTGGCGTCCAGGAAGGCCAGGCTGCCGAGCTCCTCGCTGCTGCTGGAGGCTGGAAGAGATGAGCAGATCTCAGGGGGCTTCACAGAATCACAGAATCACCCGGGTTGGAAGGGACCTCAAGGATCATGCAGTTCCAACCCCCTGCCCAGCAGGGCCACCAAACATCCACATTCAGATCAGGTTGCCCAGGACCCCGTCCAACCTGGCCTTGAACACGGCCAAGGACGGGGCATCCACAACCTCCCTGGGCAGCCCGTTCCAGGGCCCAACCGCTCTCCTTGTGAAGAACTTCCCCCTAACATCCAACCTCAATCTTCCCTCCCTCAACTTGGACTCCATAGGACACCCACAGGCCACCCAGTGACCCCATAGAGCACCCCCTGACCCCACAGGCCACCCACTGACCCCATAGAGCACCCCCTGACCCCACAGGCCATCCCCTGACCCCATAGAGCACCCACTGACCCCATAGGCCACCCAGTGACCCCACAGGCCACCCCCTGACCCCATAGAGCACCCACTGACCCCATAGGCCACCCAGTGACCCCACAGGCCACCCCCTGACCCCATAGAGCACCCACTGACCCCATGGAGCACCCAGTGACATCAACTTCCCCCTAACATCCAACCTCAATCTTCCCTCCCTCAACTTGGATCCATTTCCCCTCGTCCTGCTGTTGTCAGCCCTTCTGAAGAGTTTACTCCCCTCCTGGCTGTAGGTTCCCTTCAGGTATTGATAGGCTGCACTGAGGTCACCCCGCAGCTTCTCTTCTCCAGGCTGAACGAGCCCAACTCCCTCAGCCTGTCCTCATAGGGGAGGTGCTCCAGCCCCCTGCTCATCTCAGTCGCCCTCCTCTGGACCCTTTCCAAGATCTCTCTGTCTTTCTTGTACTGAGGGCTCCACACCTGGACACAGGACTCCAGATGGGGCCTCACAAGAGCCGAGTAGAGAGGGACGATCACCTCCCTGTCCCTGCTGACCACCCCTCTCCTGATGGAGCCCAGGATCCCATTGGCCTTTCGAGCTGCCAGAGCGCACTGCTGCCTCATGTTCAGTCTCTCGTCCATCAGGACCCCCAGGTCCTTCTCTGCCGAGCTGCTCTCAAGGCCCACTCCTCCCAGCCTCTACGGGTGCCTGGGGTTCTTCCGGCCCAAATGCAAAACCTTGCACTTTGCCGTGTTGAACCTCATCAGGTTCACCCGAGCCCAGCCCTCCAGCCTGTCGAGGTCCCTCTTCGCACGGCTCCCAGCACATTTCCAAGCCTTTCGGCTGCACGAACCTCAAAAGAATCATAGAATCATGGAATCATGGAATCACAAGGTTGGAAACGACCTGTAAGATCATCCGGTCCAACCGTCTCCTCCTCACCATCGCCACCACCAGCACCAAATCATCTCACAGCTCCTCATCCAGGCGCCTCCTGAACGCTGCCAGGGACGGCGACTCCCCCACCTCCCTGTGCAGCCATTGCAGCGCCTGAGCAAGGAACCAAACATCCTCTGATCTGGGACAACATGAACTGCAGTGCGACTCTTCACAGAATCACAGAATCACCCGGGTTGGAAGGGACCTCAAGGATCACGGAGTTCCAACCCCCTGCCCAGCAGAGCCACCAAACATCCACATTCAGATCAGGTTGCCCAGGACCCCGTCCAACCTGGCCTTGAACACGGCCAAGGACGGGGCATCCACAACCTCCCTGGGACTCTTGGCACCAAAACCATCAGCAGAGCTCCTGCAGGGCACAGACACGGATGCAGCTCTGATTTCTAACACTTCCTGGTACACACCTCTACAAGAATGATGTTTCTCGTTGATCTCACCGAGCAAAAATGATAAATGGCACCTTACACCAGGAAGGTCCGTAATGCAGATCCTATGGTGACTCCAAAGCTAATTACATTTACCCCCAGTGCAGCTTTCCCCCATAGACAAACGCAGAAGTGCCAGCTCCATCCAGCCTTGCTCGCCTCCCTGACCTCTCTTCAGCACTGGAACAAAAGCTGATCGTCTCCCCTCCATTTCAATTTCACAGAATAATTGCAGGGGTTGGAAGATGCAGAGCTCATGGAGTCCAACCCCCATCTGAGGCAGATCTGAGGCAGAACCCTCAATCTCAGGCACTGCGATGAGCAGAGGGCTGGAGCAGCTCTGTGTGAGGAAAGGCTGAGGGAACTGGGCTGGTTTGGCTTGGAGAAGAGAAGGCTGCAGGGAGACCTGATGGTGGCCTTCAGTGCTTGAAGGGAGCGGATGAACAGGAGGGGGAACGGCTGTGTGTGAGGGTGGGTGGTGACAGGACAAGGGGAATGGCTTGAAAGTGAGACAGGGGAGGTTTGGGTTGGATGTGAGGAGGAAGTTTTGGAGGCAGAGGGTGGTGAGGCACTGGCACAGGTTGCCCAAGGAGGCTGTGGATGCCCCATCCCTGCAGGCATTCAAGGCCAGGCTGGATGTGGCTCTGGGCAGCCTGGGCTGCTGCTTGGCGACCTGCACACAGCAGGGCTTGGAGCTGGATGAGCATTGAGCTCCTCTGCAGCCCAGGCCGTTCTGTCACTCCATGACCATCGAGGGCAGCACAACGAAGCCCTGCCACTCGTGTGCCCTCCTTCACGCAGCCCCAGCCCTGCAGCCTGCGGCACGCTGCACACCTGCTCTGTACACCTCCTTCTGCGACTCCACCTCTGTGAGCCGCGTGCTGCTGAGCCTCGAGCCGTGAAGGACCCACGGGGCTCTGGCTGAAATGGTGGCGATTTTCGCCCAGCTCTCATCAGTGCCGTTTTCGGTCGAGATGGCACCTACAGATTGAATCACATCTGCTGGGAAGAGAGAGAAGCAGCTGTAAAAGAGGTAGAGAGCAGCCAGCAGAATCACGGCGTTGGGCAAAGGCACCGCGCAAAGCCAACAGCGACCCACTGAACTGCATAGGAAACCCAACCACAGCTTTGTCTCCAGCACAAAACCACTCTGCCAAGGCACCCAGCAAGGATGGCAGCAAACCTTTGTCCCTATGGGTCCCAACGTGTCTCTATGGGTCTCAATGTGTCTCTATGGGTCCCAACGGGTCTCTATGGGTCCCAACGGGTCTCTATGGGTCCCAATGTGTCTCTATGGGTCTCAATGTGTCTCTATGGGTCCCAACGTGTCTCTATGGGTCCCAACGTGTCCCTATGGGTCCCAACGTGTCTCTATGGGTCCCAACGTGTCTCCATGGGTCCCAACGTGTCTCTATGGGTCCCAACATGTCCCTATGGGTCCCAACATGTCCCTATGGGTCCCAACGTGTCTCTATGGGTCCCAACGTGTCCCTATGGGTCCCAACGTGTCTCTATGGGTCCCAACGTGTCTCCATGGGTCCCAACGTGTCTCTATGGGTCCCAACGTGTCCCTATGGGTCCCAACGTGTCCCTATGGGTCCCAATGCGTCTCTATGGGTCCCAACGTGTCCCTATGGTCCCACTGCTCACTGCAGCAGGCTGCCCATGGAGGTGCTGGAGTCTCCTGCTCTGCAGATGTTCCAGGCCTGCCTGGATGCCGAGCTGTGCGACTGCTGTAGGAACGGCTGGGCAGGGGGTTGGACTGCATGAGCTCTGCAGCTCCCTGCAACCCCTGCAGTTCTGGGATGCTGTGAATCTATCAAACCCCACGCAAAGCTGCAGGTCGGATGTTGGGAACGATTCCTTCCCATCGGGATTGCTGCTGGCGGGACAAAACCTCGTTCCCTTACCAGAATCTTCTGCTGCCATCTGCCAAACCTGCAGGGAGCTGTCGGGCGGGCCGCTCGTCACCAGCAAGCTGAGGAAACAAACAGAAGCCATAGAGCTCAGCAGGAGCAGGGAGCAGCGCCAGGCCCTGAGCTGAGGTTTCCAGCGGTGTCCCCCCAGGGCTCCGTGCTGGAGCCCATCCTGTTTCATATCTTTATTGATGACCTGATGAGGACATTGAGGGCAACCTGAGTGAGTGTGCAGTGACACCGAGCTGGGAGGTGGGGTGGATCTGCGTGAGGGCAGGGAGGCCCTGCAGAGGGATTCAGACAGGCTGAACCGCTGGGCTGAGGTGAACGGGATGAGGTTCAACAAGGCCGAGTGCCGGGGGCCGCGTTGGGGCACAGCGACCCCATGCAGCGCTGCAGGCTGGGGGATGAGAGGCTGTGAGTGTGGAGAGGAAAGGGAGCTGGGGGTGTTGGTTGGTGCTGGGCTGAACAGGAGCCAGCAGTGTGCACAGGTGGGCAAGAGGGCCAGCGGCAGCCTGGGCTGCATGAGGAATGGCCAGCAGAGCAGGGAGGGGAGCATCCCCTGCACTCAGCTCTGCTGAGGCCGCACCTCGAGTGCTGGGTTCAGTTCTGGGCTCCTCACTGCAGGAAAGATGTTGAGGCCCTGCAGCGTGCAGAGAAGGGCAGCGAAATGGGGAGGGGTGTGGAGCACAGGGCTGCTGAGGAGTGGCTGAGGGAGCTGGGAGTGGTGAGGGTGAGAAGAGGAGCTCAGGGGAGACCTGACTGCACTCTGCAACTGCGTGGAGGGAGGCTGTGGTGTCAAAGGGCCTCTGATGGATGGAGGGATGGAGGGATGGAGGGAGGGAGGGATGGAGGGAGGGATGGATGGATGGATGGAGGGAGGGATGGATGAATGGAGGGATGGATGGAGGGATGGATGGATGGATGGAGGGATGGATGGATGGATGGAGAGATGGAGGGATGGATGGAGAGATGGAGGGATGGATGGATGGATGGATGGATGGATGGATGGATGGATGGAGGGATGCGAGGCAGAGTCAGCCTCTTCTTTTGGCCTCTTCTCCCAGGCAACAAACAGGACACAGGGCAATGGCCGCAAGTTGTAGCAGAGGAGGTTCAGGTTGGACATGAGGCAGAACTGTTTCTCTCAGTGCTCAGGCGCTGCAATGGCTGCACAGGGAGGTGGGGGAGTCGCCGTCCCTGGCAGCGTTCAGGAGGCGCCTGGATGAGGAGCTGCGAGATGATTTGGTGCTGGTGGTGGCGATGGTGAGGAGGAGGAGGTTGGACCGGATGATCTTACAGGTCGTTTCCAACCTTGTGATTCTATGATCCTATGGAGCACGGCTGTGTGCTGCCCCACTCCCATCCAGCAGCTCCTGCACAGGGTGAGGGAGGTTTGCAGCCACGAGGGAAGTGATCCACGCAACCCAGGCATTTCATGAGCACGTCTTCCACAAGTGCCAGACTAGGGATGGTGCGCAGAGCCCCCGAGAGGCCTCGTGTAGGAGGCGAGAGCTGAATCAGCCAGAAGGAATTGTGTTCGCTCTGCCTGCAATCATCAGCAGAGAGAGCCTGCTGAACCTGCAGCAGCCACAGAAATCCCGCTTCTGGGCAGCTCCAGAAAGCTCCAAACGCAGAAGGAAAGGATGGAACAAAGTGCCAGGGGCTGCACAGCCAGCAGAAAGGGTGGTGAGAAGGGCTTTTCGGTGAGCCAACGTGGGGTGACTCTTCTGCAGCACTGCTGGGGTGGCGGCAGCGAGGATGGAAGCCATGTGGCTTTTGGGAAGATGAGCAAGAGATGGAGAGGCCGATCCTACGGACCCTGCAGCTTCAGGAGCCTCGAGCCCACAGTCTGAAAGGCCACTGGTCCTCCTGAAGATGTGACAAACAGATCTGGTGCCCTTCAAGAGGAGGAGGAGCTGGGCATGGCTTCATGGGCTTTGTGAAGCACCTGAGCTGAAGGAGCCTGCGTCCTGCAGAACCCCTGTCCACACATCCCTGCTCCTCTCCCACGTGAGCATCCATGATAGCAAAGGTAATTTGGGCTCTAGCTAATCAGATTTCGGAGCTGTGGGATGGTGGTTAAAGGGTCTGCAGGTCCAGGTCGCTTCCTCCTCAACCCTACAAGCCTGACGTAGAAGAGGAGAGGAGAAGGCAGATTTTACAAGTGAGGAATGGGCCGCTTCCATGGCTTCTGTACCCACAGGACCCCATTTGAGGGCTGACAACCGAGAAATGGCTTTCATCTCACTAAACAGGAAGAAAACGGGAAGCAGCAGAGCTGTGGGTGCAGCCGTGGGGCTCAGCTCTCACTGCCACTGCAGAGACGGGGTGGAACCACTGACGGGGTTGAAAAACCGCCACGTGATCCTGAAGGAAATCAGAGAGGAAGGGGGGGTGGTGGAGCTGCCCTTTATGCGTGAAGACCCCTGGAACAAACAGCTCAGCCTCAGGGATGGACAATACGTGGGCTGGGAGCTGGTGTGAAAGAATTAAAGGACAGATGAAGGAGGGGGGTGTTTGCTACGGGCTGCCTGATCAGGAAGTTGATAAGGTCCTTTACTGACAGGGGGAAGCAGGCTTGTGGTCACGGGGGGACAACAGCCACCCTGACATCTGCTGGAGGAACAGCACAGCGAGGCACAAAGGAGCCAGGAAGCTCCTGGCAAGCACCGATGGAAACCTCCTGACTCAGGTGGTGGAGGAGCCAGAGGGGAAAGGTGCGTGGCTGAACCTTGTACCGACAAACAAGGAGGGACTGCTTGGAGAGGTGGAGGCTGGGAGCAGCCCTGCAGGCAGCAAGCATGGGACTGCCAAGCTCTGTATCCTGCCAGGGGGGAAAGCAGGGCAGTGAGGTCACAACCCTGAACTCGTTAAACTGAACCTCTTCCAGGACCTTCTTGGAAGAACCGAATGGGAACAGGTCCTGGAAGGAAAAGTGAGCCAGGAGAGCTGGTTAATAGGCAAAGATCACCGCCTGCAGCCTCGGGGATGACGCACGATGCACCACGACAGCTCTAAGCTCAGCAGCAGCACCCCAACCCAGTGCACCCCAACCCACTGCTGC
The DNA here is from genome assembly GCF_026119805.1 of Tympanuchus pallidicinctus. Classification (NCBI taxonomy): domain Eukaryota; kingdom Metazoa; phylum Chordata; class Aves; order Galliformes; family Phasianidae; genus Tympanuchus; species Tympanuchus pallidicinctus. The sequence goes on along the minus strand of NW_026294754.1, from coordinate 2,172,888 downwards.
ACTCACAGAATCACAGAATCACCCGGGTTGGAAGGGACCTCAAGGATCACGCAGTTCCAACCCCCTGCCCAGCAGGGCCACCAAACATCCACATTCAGATCAGGTTGCCCAGGACCCCGTCCAACCTGGCCTTGAACACGGCCAAGGACGGGGCATCCACAACCTCCCTGGGCAGCCCGTTCCAGGGCCTGACCACTCTCCTTGTGAAGAACTTCCCCCTAACATTCAACCTCAATCTTCCCTCCCTCAACTTGGATCCATTTCCCCTCGTCCTGCTGTTGTCAGCCCTTCTGAAGAGTTTACTCCCCTCCTGGCTGTGGGTTCCCTTCAGGTATTGATAGGCTGCACTGAGGTCACCCCGCAGCTTCTCTTCTCCAGGCTGAACAAGCCCAACTCCCTCAGCCTGTCCTCATAGGGGAGGTGCTGCAGCCCCCTGCTCATCTCAGTCGCCCTCCTCTGGACCCTTTCCAAGATCTCAATGTCTTTCTTGTACTGAGGGCTCCACACCTGGACACAGGACTCCAGATGGGGCCTCACAAGAGCCGAGTAGAGAGGGACGATCACCTCCCTGTCCCTGCTGACCACCCCTCTCCTGATGGAGCCCAGGATCCCATTTGCCTTTTGAGCTCCAAACATCAAGATGTGGCTCAGGGAAGGCCAGCGATCCCTGCTCAAGACTCCCAGAGCTCTCAGCTCCCACCAGCTGCGTTGGGAAGCAGGCGAAAAGCAAGAGGACGAGCTCCTCCACCACCCCCAAGTGCCCCCAGGAGGACTCTGTTGGCCATACCTGGTGTCCGGCACGTGTTTCAGGTTGTACACAGGGCGGTTTGAGAACCCTCCGCATTCCACCTTGAAATCTCTCTGGGGACACAGACCCTGGAAATCAAAGGCAAAGTCATTTCTTCCCACCGAATGGCACAAGAAGCCTCTGCCTGCCCTCTCATGCTGATGTCAACCATAGGATTGAAAGATCCTGCTCCACTCCAGGGGAAAACCTATGGATCGGACTCCTGCCAAAAGCTCTGTCGAGGTTTGTCGCTGCCTGTACCAACCTGGCAAAACACCACTTCTTACACCAGCTCAGACATCACCCACTGCAGGGGTGACGCTCAGCACTGCGGTTCCCCAGTGGGACAGCATCTCAGCCAGCCTCTTCTGCATCTGCCTGGCTGCAGCACCCACCTGATTCTCCTTTGCTTGCAGTGTTGGTGGTGGCAGCAGCTGCAGGATCTCATTCCTTCCAGAGCACTCGTACCCGGCCACGCAGACACCTGGTGGTGACCCAGAGATGCGGTGAGAGATTCCCCCCCCCCTCCCTAAAAGGCGCCCATGAGCTGCAGTGCTGCCCACCTTGAATCCTGGCCCACGCAGATCCCCAGCCCTGGCTGAAACTCAGTGCGTCCCCTATGGCCTATGGCCACCCTCCCCTTCCACCCATAGGCCCCAGCCCGTTCCCATGGTGCCTCTCCATCCCACTGAGCCCCAAATTAGCCCCATGGTGCCCTTCCTCCCCCATAGGCCCCAGCCCAGCCCCACAGCACCTTTCCTCCCCCATAGGCCCCAGCCCAGCCCCATGGTGCCTTTCCTCCCCCATAGGCCCCAGCCCAGCCCCATGGTGCTTTTCCTCCCCCATAGGCCCCAGCCCAGCCCCACAGTGCTTTTCCTCCCCCATAGGCCCCAGCCCAGCCCCATGGTGCCTTTCCTCCCCCATAGGCCCCAGCCCAGCCCCATGGTGCCTTTCCTCCCCCATAGGCCCCAGCCCAGCCCCACAGTGCTTTTCCTCCCCCATAGGCCCCAGCCCAGCCCCGTGGTGCCTTTCCTCCCCCATAGGCCCCAGCCCAGCCCCATGGTGCCCTTCCTCCCCCATAAATCCCAGCCCAGCCCCACAGCACCTTTCCTCCCCCATAGGCCCCAGCCCAGCCCCATGGTGCCCTTCCTCCCCCATAGGCCCCAGCCCAGCCCCACGGTGCTTTTCCTCCCCCATAGGCCCCAGCCCAGCCCCATGGTGCCCTTCCTCCCCCATAGGCCCCAGCCCAGCCCCACGGTGCCTTTCCTCCCCCATAGGCCCCAGCCCAGCCCCATGGTGCCCTTCCTCCCCCATAAGTCCCAGCCCAGCCCCACAGCACCTTTCCTCCCCCATAGGCCCCAGCCCAGCCCCATGGTGCTTTTCCTCCCCCATAGGCCCCAGCCCAGCCCCACGGTGCTTTTCCTTCCCCCTGAGCCCCAACCCAGCCCCATGGCACTTCTCCCCCCCCTGGGCTCCAAACCCATCCCCTCCCCCACCTCCAAAGGACCTCAGCCCCCATCTCTCGCCCTCCCTCCTCCCCACCCATCTCCCCACTCACGCTTCCCCAGGGCCCATTCGATAACGCGGGTGGGAGCCTGGAGCTCGAAGGCGTGCAGAGCCTCGTACCTGCAGGGACAGAGCGGCGGCAGTGAGAAATCGGAGGGGGAAAGCCGAAGCGCCGAGGTCGGGGACTCGCTCACATGTGCAGGGATTGCAGCAACCATTCTTCTTCTTCTTCGTCTTCCTCCTCCTCCTCCTCCTCTCCACGTTTCATCGCCGCCTCCATGGCAACCGCTGCCGGGCGCGCAGCAGTGACGTCACGTTGGCGGCGCACCTCAGTGACGTCACGTGGGCGGCGCACGGTAGTGACGTCGCAGCGGGGCGGCGCGCGCGCAGCTGGGCCTTTTTGGCGCCAGGTTTTTACTGAGGGAAGATTCGCGCGGCGGCTGTTTGTGAAGCGGGCCCGAATTCCCGCGTTTTTCAACCCTGTCATAAAACAGAGCCGCTGCTCCCACATCTGCGCCTCCTCTCCTCACGACAAGGCCCAAATTCCCACAACTGCGGATCATCGCTGTTGTAAACAAGGCCCGAATTCCCGCATTCTGGCGTTGCCTCCTCATAAACACACCGCGGTCCCTGCGCCTCTGTGTCTTCTGCTCGTAAACATCACCCGAATTGCCACATCAACATCCACGGTTCTGTATCTCCTCATCATGGGACCCCAATTCCCCATTTGTGTGACCTCTCTTCACAAATAAGACCCCAATTCCCCATTTGTGTGTCTTCTTCACAAATAAGACCCAAATACCCACATTTTCACACCCTCTCCTCACAAAAAGACCCCAATTCCCCATTTATGTGTCCTCATAAATAAGACCCCAATTTCCCATCTGTGTGTCTTCTTCCTATATAAGACCCAAATTGCCACCTAAACACCCACATCTGTGTGTCCTCTCTTCCTAAATAAGACCCAAATATCCACATTTTCATACCATCTCCTCACAAAAAGACCCAAATTTCCCCCATTTGTGTGTCCTCTCTTCATAAATAAGACCCCAATCCCCCATTTGTGTGTCCTCTCTTCATAAATAAGACCCCAATCCCCATTTGTGTGTCCTCTCTTCATAAATAAGACCCCAATTCCCAATTTTTGTATCCTTACCTCATAAAGAGGCCCAAATTCCCACATCTCTGTACTCCCTTCACAAAAAAACCCACCAAATTCCCCCATTTGTGGATCATCTCGTTGCCTATAAGACCCAGATTCCATTTGTGTTCCCTGCCTTCGTAAATAAGACCAAATTCCCACCTAAATCCCTACGTTTGTATACAATCTCTTCATGAATGAGACTCTCATACCCACATTTTTCTTCCCTCTTCTCATAAAAAGACCCAAATTCCCACGTTTTTGTGTCTTCTCTTCATATCTAAGACCCCAATTCCCCATTTCTGTGTCTTCTTCACAAATAAGACCCAAATACCCACATTTTCACACCCTCTCCTCACAAAAAGACCCAAATTCCCCATTTGTGTGTCCTCTCTTCATAAATAAGACCCCAATTCCCCATCTGTGTGTCTTCTTCCTATATAAGACCCAAATTGCCACCTAAACACCCACATCTGTGTGTCCTCTCTTCGTAAACAAGACCCAGATTCCCCCATTTGTGTCTTCTTCCTAAATAAGACCCAAATACCCACATTTTCATACCCTCTCCTCACGAGAGAGACCCAAATTTCCACATTTGTGTGTCCTCTCTTCCTAAACAAGACTAAATTCCCACCTAAATATCCACATCTGTGTGACCTCTCTTCCTAAATAAGACCCCAATTCCCCATTTGTGTGTCATAAATAAGACCCCAATCCCCATATTCGTGTGTCCTCTCTTCGCAAATAAGACCCAATTTCCCCCATTTGTGTGTCCTCTCTTCATAAACAAGACCCAGATTCCCACATTTCTGTCTTCTTCCTAAATAAGACCCAAATACCCTCATTTTCATACCCTCATTTTCATACCCTCTCTTCATAAATAAGACCCCAATTCCCCATCTGTGTGTCTTCTTCCTAAATAAGACCCAAATTGCCACCTAAACACCCACATCTGTGTGTCCTCTTTTCCTAAACAAGGCCAAATTCCCACCTAAATATCCCCATTTGTGTGTCCTCTCTTCATGTATAAGACCCCAATCCCCATTTGTGTGTCCTCTCTTCATGAATAAGACCAAATTCCCACCTAAATATCCCCATTTGTGTGTCCTCTCTTCATGTATAAGACCCCAATCCCCCATTTGTGTGTCCTCTCTTCATAAATAAGACCAAATTCCCACCTAAATATCCACACTTCTGTGTTCTCACTTCATGAATAAGACCCAGATTCCCACATTTTTGTGTCTTCTTCCTAAGTAAGACCCAAATACCCACATTTTCATACCATCTCCTCCCAAAAAAAACCAAATTCCCCATTTGTGTGTCCTCTCTTCATGAATAAGACCCCAATTCCCCATTTGTGTGTCCTCTCTTCATGAATAAGACCCCAATTCCCCATTTGTGTGTCATAAATAAGACCCCAATCCCCATTTGTGTGTCCTCTCTTCATAAATAAGACCCCAATCCCCATTTGTGTGTCATAAATAAGACCCCAATCCCCATTTGTGTGTCCTCTCTTCATGAATAAGACCCCAATCCCCATTTGTGTGTCCTCTCTTCATAAATAAGACCCCAATCCCCATTTGTGTGTCATAAATAAGACCCCAATCCCCATTTGTGTGTCCTCTCTTCATAAATAAGACCCCAATCCCCATTTGTGTGTCATAAATAAGACCCCAATCCCCATTTGTGTGTCCTCTCTTCATGAATAAGACCCCAATCCCCCATTTGTGTGTCCTCTCTTCATAAATAAGACCCCAATCCCCATTTGTGTGTCATAAATAAGACCCCAATCCCCCATTTGTGTGTCCTCTCTTCATGAATAAGACCCCAATCCCCCATTTGTGTGTCCTCTCTTCATGTATAAGACCCCAATTCCCCATTTGTGTGTCCTCTCTTCATGAATAAGACCCAGATTCCCAATTTTTGTATCCTTACCTCATAAAGAGGCCCAAATTCCCACATCTCTGTACTCCTTTCACAAAAAAACCCACCAAATTCCCCCATTTGTGGATCATCTCGTTGCCTATAAGACCCAGATTCCATTTGTGTTCCTTGCCTTCGTAAATAAGACCAAATTCCCACCTAAATTCCTACGTTTGTATACAATCTCTTCATGAATGAGACTCTCATACCCACATTTTTCTTCCCTCTTCTCATAAAAAGACCCAAATTCCCACGTTTTTGTGTCTTCTCTTCATATCTAAGACCCCAATTCCCCATTTGTGTGTCTTCTTCCTATATAAGACCCAAATACCCACATTTTCATACCCTCTCCTCACAAAAAGACCCCAATTCCCCATTTATGTGTCCTCTCTTCATAAATAAGACCCCAATTTTCCATCTGTGTGTCTTCTTCCTATATAAGACCCAAATTGCCACCTAAACACCCACATCTGTGTGTCTTCTTCCTAAATAAGACCCAAATACCCACATTTTCATGCCTTCTCCTCACAAAAAGACCCAAATTTCCCCCATTTGTGTGTCCTCTCTTCATAAATAAGACCCAGATTCCCACATTTCTGTCTTCTTCCTAAATAAGACCCAAATACCCTCATTTTCATACCCTCATTTTCATACCCTCTCTTCATAAATAAGACCCCAATTCCCCATCTGTGTGTCTTCTTCCTAAATAAGACCCAAATTGCCACCTAAACACCCACATTTGTGTGTCCTCTTTTCCTAAACAAGACCAAATTCCCACCTAAATATCCCCATCTGTGTGTCCTCTCTTCCTAAATAAGACCCAAATACCCACATTTTCATGCCTTCTCCTCACAAAAAGACCCAAATTTCCCCCATTCCTGTGTCCTCTCTTCTTAAATAAGACCAAATTCCCACCTAAATATCCACATTTCTGTGCTCTCACTTCATGAATAAGACCCAGATTCCCACATTTCTGTGTCTTCTTCCTAAGTAAGACCCAAATACCCACATTTTCATACCATCTCCTCCCAAAAAAACCCAAATTCCCCATTTGTGTGTCCTCTCTTCATAAATAAGACCCCAATCCCCCATTTGTGTGTCATAAATAAGACCCCAATCCCCCATTTGTGTGTCCTCTCTTCATAAATAAGACCCAAATTCTCCCCTATTTCCACGCCAGCCCGACCTCCATCCGTTACCCCATTTCAGGGCTCTGAGCGATGGCGGGCCGTGTGTTGGGACCGTGCTGCAGGTCATTGTGAGCAGACCCACAAGAGCCCACAAGAGGATATTTACCACCGTCAGGAACAGGAGGTAAAACTGTTTATTGCAGTCAATCTAACGCTGTTATTTAAAACAGAACGAAAGCGAAATGGACGGACAGGCCTGGGAAGCAGGGCTCCTGCAGAGACAACCCTTGGGTTCCTGCATCCTGCACAGCTCAGGAGGACTTCTAGACATCTTCTGGGCTCTCCTGCAATACAAAATGTGGTATCACTGCTGTTTAGGGCACCCTGTGTGACATGGCATTGCTGGGGATGCTCGGTCTCCAAGGATGAGCTGCACCAGAGCCCCTCCTGTCTTTGCTTCTGCTCGCTGAGCTGGGGTTTCCCTCCAACCCTGCTGTCTCAAGGCTTCCCTGCCGCTCTCCTGTCTTTGATGGCTTTTTGCATTCATCATCAAGGGGCCCAACGTGTCTCTATGGGTCCCAACGTGTCTCTATGGGACTCCATGTGTCCCTATGGGTCCCAATGTGTCTCTATGTGTCCCAGTGTGTCTCTATGGGACTCCATGTGTCTCTATGGGTCCCAACGTGTCCCTATGGGTCCCAACGTGTCCCTATGGGTCTCAATGTGTCTCTATGGGTCCCAACGTGTCCCTATGGGTCCCAACGTGTCTCTATGTGTCTCAATGTGTCTCTATGGGTCTCAACGTGTCTCTATGGGTCTCAACGTGTCTCTATGGGTCCCAACATGTCCCTATGGTCCCAATGTGTCTCTATGGGTCTCAATGTGTCCCTATGGGTCCCAATGTGTCTCTATGGGTCCCAAAGGGTCCCAATGTGTCTCTATGGGTCTCAATGTGTCTCTATGGGTCTCAATGTGTCCCTATGGGTCCCAATGTGTCTCTATGGGTCCCAAAGGGTCCCAATGTGTCTCTATGGGTCCCAATGTGTCTCTATGGGTCTCAATGTGTCTCTATGGGTCCCAACATGTCTCTATGGGTCCCAATGGGTCCCAACGTGTCTCTATGGGTCCCAACGTGTCTCTATGGGTCCCAACGTGTCCCTATGGTCCCACTGCTCACTGCAGCAGGCTGCCCATGGAGGTGCTGGAGTCTCCTGCTCTGCAGATGTTCCAGGCCTGCCTGGATGCCGAGCTGTGCGACTGCTGTAGGAACGGCTGGGCAGGGGGTTGGAGTGCATGAGCTCTGCAGCTCCCTGCAACCCCTGCAGTTCTGGGATGCTGTGATTCTGTGATGTGGCTCTGGGCAGCCTGGGCTGCTGGTTGGCGACCTGCACACAGCAGGGCTTGGAGCTGGATGAGCATTGAGCTCCTGTGCAACCCAGGCCGTTCTGTCATTCTATGTTATGATACGATTCTCTGTCTGCGCCTCTAAGTTCACTTCTCTGTGAGCCGCAGAGGATTCTTCAGAAGTTACGTGTCGAGCTGACACCGTCACTGCTCTTCTTTTTGTTCTGTTTTCCAGCTCCATGCCTGTTTTCTTTTGTAACCAGAAGAGAGAGGATATCTTTCTTTATATCTTTCTTCCGGCCAGCTTATCCATGGGAAAGCTGATCTGTTGCAACTGCAGCAGCTCTGGTGGAGTTGGGTGAGCTGCATTCCTGCAGCACGGCACGGGCGCTGCAGGAAAACCCCATGGCCTGAGATGGGAGCCGACCGCAATGCCTGGCAGCCCCTGCTGGCCTCTGCCGTGTCTGACTTTGATCGTTGTTGGTTTTTTTTTTTGGGGGGGGGGGGGGAGAAATCTTGTCTTTCTTCAAACATAGGCAGCATTCTCATTTCTGACAAGAAGAAATGCTTTGTTTGGGCTTTGTGCAGCTGCGCTCTCACGCTAACGTCGGCTCTGGGCGCAGTCAGCCCGAATGCACTTCTATTTATAGGAACCTGGTATTTTTACGTTAAACTCTTTTTTGGCACGAACCAGAACAGTTCTCTGCAGGGATACTGACAACTATTTGTATCCTTTGGGTGCGTCCTCACCTCTCAGCTCGCACTGGCAGAACCGGAGGAGCAAGAATGGCTGGGAAAGAACATAGCTGGGAGGAAAGCAGCCAGGAGCTGCTGTTTTCCCAACCCCCCCTCTTCGAGAGCGTTAGTTTTAATGGAGGTGGGAGCAGTGCTTACCCGTTCTGGAGGAGGAGGAGTGGGGTTGTTCCTTCTGTCCCGTCTTTGATGTCGCCACCTATGAAATAAAGTGCCCAGTGACCATTGCGGAGGGGTTTTGTGCAGGGTGAGGTGCTGCTGTTTGGGGACGAAAGCAAAGCAGTGAGAGGAGAAGGGAGCGCTTGTCTTCCGCCCGCTGTGCAGAAATCTTTCTTTTCTCAACTCTTTTCTTCGTGGAAGGAAGTGAAAATGGAAGGAAGAGGGAAAGCATCTGAGGGAAACAAGGAAGAACCGATTGGAAGAAGTAAAAGTTTGTAAAAAAATACCCTGAAGTCAGACGGCAGCTTTCATTTCAGAATTTCTATGGAAAAAAACGAAATGCCAGAATGGGTTGAAAGCAATGAAGCTCTAGCAGCCATTTCCAGGTAAGAAGCAGCAGTGAGAGAACTCTGTTCCCAGCTCGGGACGTGGTTGGTTGCATTCCTCCCCAAGGAAAGAAACCTTGGAATCACAGAATCACGGAGGTTGGAGAACACCCCTCAGGTCCCCACGTCCAACCTCAGCCCATCGTGCCCAACGCACCACAGCCCTCAGTGCCACATCCCTGCGGTGCTGTGGTGATGGCGACCCCGACCCCGGGCACCCTGACTGCTGGTTGCTGGAGCGCTCCTACCTTCGGATACAGCCGGCAATGTCAGCCCTCTTGTACAGCAGAACGCCCAAAATCAGGCTGAGAAGAAGCAGCGTTCCAGCGGCTTTTACCGCAGCTCCGTACGCTTGGGAAGGAAAACAAAGAGCATCACACTCTGCGCACGCAAAACGTGCTGGCAGGGAATGGCAGCGTGTCGGGTGTTCCCCAGTGCACAAAGGATCAGGGGCTCACGTGCACGCCCTAGGAAACCTCCCTGATAACCCAAGTGGGAGCTACCAGTGTTCTCTTCTCTCTCAGAAGCAAGCGGAAGCCGTGAGGTGTTCATCAAAGAGGGTAAAGTGATGCTAAACAGGCCTGGGGACAATGAGCCTTTGGGACTGCGTTGCAAGGAGGTTGAGGACATGGCACACAAGCAAGGCAGCTTCCCGGGATGCACAGAGAAGGGCACGCAGGTGAAGAAGCACCCAAATATAGCCAGAAGGGTGAGTGGTTTGAGCTGAACATTGCTGATGGTTGAGGCTTCAGCGTGCAGATAAAGAAAGGTGGGAGGTTGTTTGTAAGGAAGGTGGGAAAGGGTTTCCTCCTTCCAGCACGCCTGAAGAGCCAACACGGAGACACCAGCTGCAGCCTAAGCATCAGCATCAGCCACTCTCCGTGGATTGAGGAGCACAGCACGGCCCCAGGAGGTGAGATATCACAGCGATGTTGGAGCGGCTGAGGGGAGGCACCGAGCGCTAACTGCTCCAAAGAGCTCGATTTCGGCAGGGCCACCGGGCTCCTTGCTGCTTCCTTTGCCTGGCCAAGCAATCAGCAGAAAGAGCTCAGAGCTCTTCATCAGCACCGATGGGCAGAGAGGGCCTGGGAAGGGCTTGAAAGCCGACCGTGGTCAGGAGCTGGAGCGCAGCTCTGCTGAGTGACTGCGGTTTTGTTCATCAGCAGGTCGTTACGCCTAATAGATGGGAAGGCAGAAGAGCATCCCTCAGGGGTACGTGCCCGGAAAATATTTATTTATGCCCTGTCATCCCAGGATCGGAGCTCTGCTGGAGATGTCTATTAAGAGGAGAGGAAAATTCTCCTAAGGGGGTTCTGATGAGCTCAACAGACGCTCCTCGTCAGCTGTCTTAATGAACTGCGTGCTGGCTGCTTGGCCCTGGTGCTTAATGGAATCGATCCGCAGTTCCTGTGGGTGCCCTGGGAGTGGCCAGAGAGGGCAGGCAGGGCGAGCACCACTGCCCTGATAAAAGGGAGGCGAGATGAGAGGAAAAAAAGAGATTAACATAGAATAAGATTAGAATAGAATCAAAATAGGGGAGTAGAATAGGGCAGAGTTGAGCAGATTATAGAAAGTGGAAGCGGCCCACGAAGCTCAAGTTCAATCAAATCCAAACCTGATGTGGCTAAATAGCGAAGGGAAAAGAGTTGCCCGAACCAAGGCTGGAATGATGTGAAAGCTCAGGTGGAAGGGTAGCAAGCTTGGTCAAAAGAAAACCGTGCTGAGAGGCGGTGTGATGTGCAGAGTGGCTGCCCCACAGCCTGCACTGTGCTCACCATAGTAAGAGGGAGGCGGTCCGCTGTCAACGCTGCCTCCAAACCCTTTTGCCCTGCAATCCGGAGGCGCCCATCCCAAATCACAGTGACAGTTGTTCTTGTTGTTGCAGACCTGAAAGAAAATGAATGTTTTACGGCATGAAAAATGCAGCAGTCATTGGGTGGCCCCTGGGGATTGGCCTCCAGGGCTTCGTCTCAGGACCCTGAGGCAAATCTGTCACTCTCCTTTGGCAGCCACCGTGGAAATGCTTAACCTCTGTTGTGTGCAGGTGGCAGACGGGTGCCCGGACACAGCTGTCACAAGCTGTGTGTTTGCTCTGTCGGTGACGTGAAGGCAGCAGGAGCTCCCCATCCACCCCTGCACCCTCCTGCTGTGATGATGGTCCCGCAGAGAGAGGCTGCAAACACAGCAGGAGGAGCTGACAGCACACAGAGGGTGAGAGATGGTTGCGTTTGCCTTTCTCCAGCTTAGCAGGAGTGCTTTCTGCGTGTCTCTGTTTTCATCTCGACATCACAAAGCACTTCTGCAGCCTTTGCTGCTTGCAGATCTGCCCTCCTTTTGCGGATGCTCTGTTTCTGCCACCACGACGCAGCGTTTCGCAAACGTGTCCCAAATGGATTTGTCACCTTCGTGTGATTCGAAATGAAGATAAAGACAGACAGAGGTGATGGCAAAACTCTCCTTTAACATCCATGCTGACACCCAGACAGATCTGCTCTCTGCAGGGAGATCTGTCTGGAAGGAGGGACAGGTAACGGGTGGCATCATAAATAAACCCCTGTGTGAAGAAGTTCTGCCAGTGCTACTGCCTGAAACGTGGGTTTTATGTGAGACTACATCGAAACGTTGTACAAAATGTGCCATTTCTGTGGCATTTGAGAGGAGAGCAGCGCTACAGAATCGAGCATGCATTTTTCAGAAGATCTCTCCAACTCTGGCTGATTCAGATTCAGCAGCACTGACAGCTGCACTGAAGGATGAAACATTACAACGCAGAAGTCACTTTTTTTTGCATTGTTTGTGGGAACGAAGAAGAAAAATGGCAGAGGAAGGCAGTGAACACTGAGGTAGAGAGCTGCAAGCCGTCAGAGCAGGATCCGGGGGGAAGTCATGTGTGGGAACCAAAATAATGTTTGTGCTGCTGAGCCAGGAGCCATTCGGAACCTCTGCATTGCTTTGAAAGGCAAACTGACACTTTGCACACTCTACCCTTCAAAGGACAGCTCGAGGTTTTCTACCTACCCCTTTGCCGTGGCATTTTCTCGCTGTGCAAACGCTGCTGAGGAAAGCTGCGCTGACACACGTCCTGTTGATGCAGATCTGCAGGAAGAGGCAGCTTGCTGTTAGTGCCGAGGTACAACGGCAGGCCTTGGAACAGGGCACCGACTGGTGAAGGAGGATGAAATTACAGAGCCTGTTCCTTTGTTCAGGGCTTTCCATGCCCTCTCTCTAAAGAAGCAACAAGGGGAAGGAATAGGAGCAAAAAAGGAAGGTTTTGTGTTTCAGGTCTGAGCCAAACCAAAGGGGAAGCTGAAGAAACCCAACTGAGCATCGCAGCGTGCGCAGAAACCAGTTCTACTTCAGGAGTCGTTCGTTTGCTGCAAAAACCCAATGGCCTGTATGAAGCCCCCCACGTGCCCGCTCCGCTCACACCCCTCCTTCAGCACCTGCCCGAGGCCAGGGAGGATGGATGGGTTGTGGATGGACCCCTCACAACCACCCTGATCTTCATAGGTGTGCGCTCAGTGAATAACGTGGAGCCTCCTCGTACCTTCAGGAGGCACACAGCTGTCTCCTCTGGGCAGGAGGAGATTTATTTTCAGCTTTTGGCCTTGCAAATTAATTGGTTTTGCGATGACTGCGGCGAGAGGCATGGGACCCATCTCTTCTGAAAGGGGAAGTCTACCAAGGGCTCCTTCTCTTGCCACTCAGCACGCGTGTTTTTCTCAGGACGGTTCTCTGCCATCTGGTAGCAAGAAATGCTCCTTCAGTACGTCACCGCCTCGACAGGACTTTGGCATTCTGAGTGCCTCGCAGGGAAGAAATGAGTCCTATTCTTGGAAGAACATTCACAATGCTTTTGTGTGCACAGCAAAGAAAGGTTGACTTTGATTGGCTGCTTCCGAAGGAGCGGAGAGTCTTTTACTTCCCTTTTCTAATGGAAAGACAGCTGTGTGCTGCCAACAACAAAAGCTACGACGACACACTGCTGTTTTCCAGCTGCTAAGGGAGGCTTTAACAGGCGGGGGCTGACATCAGAGGTCACGAATGTTTTCTTTAGGAAGAAAACCCTTCCCTTTCACCCCCGTCGTGCTCTATTCTAGCTGTCTGTGGGTACCTTGTTTGTGCCACACGACGTGCCGTCCTTCACCGAGCCGTCGTCAGGCGTGTCGAAAGGCAGGTGGAACTCGAGCCCCCAGCAGAGCTGGTTGTTCAGGAAGGTCTGGACCACGGTCTCGCCGTCTTGCCGGACTGGCACTCTTTTGATGTTAGTGCACTGCACTCTCCCGCACAGGATGTTCCTGAGATGGACAGACAGACAGACAGACAGGCTGCTGCAAGGTCTGCAGGGACGTCAGAGGGCGCAGTGATCCGTGCTGGTGTTGACACAGACCCTCCTGCCGGCTGGTGCTGGTGCCTTGGGCCAGGCAGGCTCAGCCCTTGGGGAGCTTTCAAGAAGTCGCAGAGATGCTTCCCCCTTGTTTTGAGCCTTGCTTTTCGTACCTTTCACCTGTTTTTTTTTTTATAAAGCATGAGAAATACTGATATTTCTGCTGGGAGGATTTAGGTATCGTTCCTCCGAAGCTCATCTCTGTGGCCAGAGGTTGGCCAGAGTGAAGCTCGAGTTCTGCTTGTGCAGTGCTCAGCATGAAAAGTAGGCTGAATGATGAATTTTCATTCTGGTGCCTGCTCCAATGACAGCAGTGTCCCAGTTGCTGGTGAAACACCAAAGTGCAAGCATGAAGGAAGGCAAGGTAGGCAAAGAATCACCGAATGCCTTGAGTTGGAAGGACCTTGAAATCATCTGCTTCCAACCCCCCGCTGTGGGCAGAGGAGCCACCTCTGGGCACGGGGAAGATCCCCAACATAGGCAGATCTCCTTGGTCTCGAACCGTTGTCCTGATCAAATCGCACAGGACGGGGATGGGAAGGAAAGCTTGGGGAGTGATGTGCTGAAAGGCGGAGGACAGCGCTGTGCAGGACAGTGTCCTCTCCAGGGCTGTCCCTCAAGGTGTGCTTTCAGGACATACTGACTGACCAGAGCTGCAAATGGTGGCGATGCTGAAAGGAAATAGCACTAAAGGTGGAAAAAAAAAACAACGGGGGGGGGGGAGGGGGGGGGTGGTTGGAGAAGAGCTTATCAAACGGAAAAGGAAAACGCGGTGCAGCCAGTTGACCCCTTGGAAAAGGAAAGCTGGAAACCTTTTGTGCCCAAATCCCAGCGACAAATGAGGCTGAATCTCTCTCAGGAAAGGGTCTGAGTGCCTCTGGTGGCGATGCCACCAGCACTTTGGCCACAACAACCTCATGCAGCGTTACAGGCTTGGGGATGAGCGGCTGTGAGTGTGGAGAGGAAAGGGAGCTGGAGCTGTTGGTTGGTGCTGGGCTGAACAGGAGCCAGCAGTGTGCACAGGTGGGCAAGAGGGCCAGCGGCAGCCTGGGCTGCATGAGGAATGGCCAGCAGAGCAGGGAGGGGAGCATCCCCTGCACTCAGCTCTGCTGAGGCCGCACCTCGAGTGCTGGGTTCAGTTTTGGGCTCCTCACTGCAGGAAAGATGTTGAGGCCCTGCAGCGTGCAGAGAAGGGCAGCGAAATGGGGAGGGGTGTGGAGCACAGGGCTGCTGAGGAGCGGCTGAGGGAGCTGGGAGTGGTGAGGGTGAGAAGAGGAGCTCAGGGGAGACCTGACTGCACTCTGCAACTGCGTGGAGGGAGGCTGTGATGTCAAAGGGCCTGGCCTCTCCTCCCAGGCAAATAGCAGGAGCCGAGGAAATGGCCGCAAGTTGCAGCAGAGGAGGTTTAGGTTGGACATGAGGCAGAACTGTTTCTCTCAGTGCTCAGGCGCTGCAATGGCTGCACAGGGAGGTGGGGGAGTCGCCGTCCCTGGCAGCGTTCAGGAGGCGCCTGGATGAGGAGCTGTGAGATGATTTGGTGCTGGTGGTGGCGATGGTGAGGAGGAGACGGTTGGACCGGATGATCTTACAGGTCGTTTCCAACCTTGTAATTCTATGATCCTATGATTCTATGCCCACGCTCCGTCACCGCACTGCTCACCCCTCCAGGCACTTGGTGTAGTGCGTGCCGTTCCAGCCGCAGTTCCCACTGCGGTCCCCTCGCTCGTTCACGTCCCTGAAGCAGCTCAGTGGGGCACGGCGGGCGGCTGCGGAGTGGGAGAAAGGAGGAGATTGCTGTGGTGAGGCAACTCCCGATGGTTTCTGTGGGTGTTCTGATGGCCCGATGTGTTTCATGGATTCTGTTTGTGTGTGTGTCTTGTTTTCCTCTTTTGGGCTGTAATGAAGTGGCGAGGGGGAGAGATTTGCTGCAAGGGAACAATCAATGGTCAGAGAACGGACCACGCTCATTTGTCTGGAATAATCTGGAGTGGAAGATTGGGATAAAGACTGTAAATCTCTCCAAAGCCTACTTCTTTCTTTCTTTCTTTCTTTTTCTTTTTCTTTGTCATTAAAACAAATGTGCCAGTGTACCTTAGATTTACCCTGAAACCAGAATCCCTACCGTTATGCTCTGTATTAACAGGAAGGATTCTGGTCAGACGTCAGAAACAACTCCCAGAGTTGGGTTTCAGCAAGACAGAACCACTTCCAACCCGGGGAGCCCCCAGTTTTTCATCCTCATATTCACCAAGCGTTGCCTACAGCGTGGCCAACGCTGCTGCCTTTGTGGGCAATGTTTGTGGCTCTGCAGACTCCAAACTTTTTGTAGATGTGGCAGAGCAGGGAGGAATGTGGCTTTGTTTGCAGAAGGCTTGCGTGTGCTCATAGCGAAACCGACAGCTCGAGTCCTGGTGGTCGCTGCTGCTGTCGGTGAGGAGGAAGTGCGGAGAGCATGTGCTGTGCCACGGCCTTGGGACGTGACCTGGGGAAGTCTGCTACTTCCTACAGAACTGAGAGAGCCTCAAAGAGGATGTGGGCATGCGCTGCGTTTCCAGTTAAAACTGGGGGAAATGCAGATGCGCAAATTGAGAGCGCTGCTGCTTTCAGCTGCGTCAGAAGGGTTTCGATGGCTGTTACCATCGTGCGTTTATTTCTGGTTCTTCATTACTAGAAGTGCCATTCCCTTGTCCCACTGAGCGCGAGATGCACCTAAGCAGCACTGCAGCAGCTGATGCCTGAGGGAACCACGTTTCTGCTGCCCTGACTGTTGTAAACAGATATCTTATACTGCCTTTAAATGTGTGTTGTTTCACCTGTGTAGCGGTGTAGCTACTGTTATAAAAGCCCGGGGCATTTCAAAAGTATTCTGTAATAATTCCCTCTTGTCTCCTCTCCCCCAGGTGCTCAGCCCCAGGGCGCTCAGCCTGTCCCCACCACGAGCTGCTCCAGGCCCCCACCATCTCTGCACCCTCACCAGGCTCTCCCCAGCAGTTCCCTTTCTACCTGGAGCTGGGCAGCCCAGCACTGGGTGCAGTACTCCAAGTGTGCCCCCCCAGGGCAGAGCAGAGGGAAGGAGCACCTCCCCGTCCTGCTGCCCACACTCTGTGCATCCCAGCTGGCCTTCTTGGCCTCCAGGGCGCACTGATAGTGTGTACTCAGCTCTGGTGAGGCCGCACCTCGAGTGCTGGGTTCAGTTTTGGGCTCCTCACTGCAGGAAAGATATTGAGGCCCTGGAACGTGTTCAAAGGAGGGCAACAGAGCTGTGAGAGGTCTGGAGCACAGGGCTGGTGAGGAGAGGCTGAAGGAGCTGGGAATGTTCAGCCTGGAGAAGAGGAGGCTCAGGGGAGACCTCATTGCTCTCTATAACTTCCTGAAGGGAGGCTGCAGGGAGCTGGGGGTCGGCCTCTGCTCTCGTGCCATCAGTGATGGGAGCAGAGGGAATGGCTTCAAGCTGCGGCAGGGGAGATTCAGGCTGGACACGAGGAAGTATTGCTTGTCAGAAAGGGTGGTCAGGCACTGCAATGGATGCCCAGGGAGGTGGGGAGGCACCGAGCCTGGGGGTGTTCAAGGCAAGGCTGGATGCTGTGCTGAGGGACGGGGTTTGGTGGGAGCTGTTGGGAATGGGGGAACGGTTGGACTGGGGGAGCTTGGAGGTCTTTTCCAACCTTGGTGATTCTATGATTCTATGATTCTATGATTCTATGATTCTATGATCCTATGATCCTATGATCCTATGATCCTATGATTCTATGATTCTATGATCCTATGATTCTATGATTCTATGATTCCATGATTCTATGATTCTATGATTCCATGATTCCATGATTCTATGATTCTAGGATTCTATGATCCTATGATTCTATGATTCTATGATTCCATGATTCTATGATTCCATGATTCTATGATTCTATGATTCTATGATTCTATGATTCCAAGATTCCATGATTCTATGATCCTATGATTCCATGATTCCATGATTCTATGATTCCATGATTCTATGATCCTATGATTCTATGATTCTATGATCCTATGATTCTATGATTCTATGATTCCATGATTCTATAGTCTGCGATCTGCCTGCAGCCAACGGTTGACCAACCAGGACCCCATTGGCCTTCTTGGCCACCAGGGCACACTGCTGCCTCATGGTCAGCTGCTGGTCCACCATTGGCCAACCAGGACACCAACAGCTCTCTTGGCCACGGGGGCACGCTGCTGGCTCATGATCACCCTGCTGGTCACCAGGACCCCCAGGTCCTTCTCCACAGAGCTCCCTCCTTTCTGGCAGGTCAGCCCAAGCCCATACTGATGCCTAAATGCTGAAGCATTTCTAAGGCGAGAGCTAATTCCACATGGGAGGATTTGCTGATTCCTTATGTCAGTTATTAACTTGCCTTTGCCAAACAGAGCCTTGCACTGCGCCTCGTGGCTGTGGCACTGCCCTTCGTAGCAGTGGTTGTTGTTGCCACATGGAGTTCCATCTTGCTTAAACACATCCACAGGGCAGCTGGCTGAGTTGCCATTGCAGTACTCTGGCAGATCACACTCGCTCTGGTGCGCTCTGCAGATTTTTCCTGCTGGCTGAAACTGTGAAAAGGGGAAGGGAGGGGAGGGGATGGAAAAGGAGGGAAGGGAAGGGAAGGGAAGGGAAGGGAAGGGAAGGGAAGGGAAGGGAAGGGAAGGGAAGGGAAGGGAAGGGAAGGGAAGGGAAGGGAAGGGAAGGGAAGGGAAGGGAAGGGAAGGGAAGGGAAGGGAAGGGAAGGGAAGGGAAGGGAAGGGAAGGGAAGGGAAGGGAAGGGAAGGGAAGGGAAGGGAAGGGAAAAGGGAAGGGAAGGGAAGGGAAGGGAAGGGAAGGGAAGGGAAGGGAAGGGAAGGGAAGGGAAGGGAAGGGAAGGGAAGGGAAGGGAAGGGAAGGGAAGGGAAGGGAAGGGAAGGGAAGGGAAGGGAAGGGAAGGGAAGGGAAGGAAGGGAAGGGAAGGGAAGGGAAGGGAAGGGAAGGGAAGGGAAGGGAAGGGAAGGGAAGGGAAGGGAAGGGAAGGGAAGGGAAGGGAAGGGAAGGGAAGGGAAGGGAAGGGAAGGGAAGGGAAGGGAAGGGAAGGGAAGGGAAGGGAAGGGAAGGGAAGGGAAGGGAAGGGAAGGGAAGGGAAGGGAAGGGAAGGGAAGGGAAGGGAAGGGAGAGAAAGAAGCAAACATTGGTTCCCCTGCACTGTGAGTGCAGTGGCAGTGCTCGTGCCGTGGCTCACCCGGCACTTGTGGCAGCATTCTCCTCTGTAGCAGGAAGCTCCTGGGGCGAGCCGGCAGTTGGAGGAGCAGCATCGTTCGTTGAGGCATGCCTGGAAGTAAACCACACCAGAAGGCTGTGGCTTTAGTTTCTTATCAGGACACCTCCAGCATAAAGGATCGTGTAATCAGAGGAATTTATGGGAGGGAGAAGCCTGCTCTTTTCTGCTGCTCTTCAAGCACTTGGGCTCGCTGCAGTTCTCTGGCACAGGGAAGGACACCTCGTGTCAACAATGCTGAAACAATTCCCATTTTTCCCTCGAGATGAACACTGCCATCTCATCTCCGCTCATCAGCCAACCTGCACACCGCACAGCGCTGCTCTAAGAATGGGTTCCTTGGTGCTTCCAGGGTGCTTGGAAACCCCTCTGAGATGACAGGAGAGCTCATTCTCCCTTTCTGTCATTCTCCCCTTCTTTTGCCCTTTCCTTCCTTCCCTTTTTCAACTCTTCCACCTATAATTCACCTCAAAATTCCAAACTCTCCAAATCCTTCTTGATGTCAGCGCTGATGGACTCCATGATCTTAGTGTCGTTTTCCAACCTTAATGGTTCCGTGATTCCGTGACCCCAAACTTTGTCCCATAAACAAAGTTAACGAGTTGATTTTAAGGATACCTGGAGTATCCTTGAAAAAGAGATATCTTCTCTTTAGCTCTCCTTACAAAGCAATTTTTAGCTTAAGGAGGGGATTTGGAAACAGTAAAGGGTTCTTATTATTACACAGGTACACAAACCCGGAGGAAGATGGAATAATGGGGCTTTTTGCAAAGACCACAGCTCCCAAATTGCTGGCAGAGAACTTTAGGTGACCTGGAGAGGCCAGACGAGTAATGTGTTGTTTTAGAGGGAAGGTAAGATGTTGTTAAGACTCTTTATGGGATGTTCTGGGGGGGTTCTGAAGGGGTGGCTTGGAGGCAAGACCAAAGGTGGAGAGAAGTGAAGGTGGATTAGGGTGGAACAGGCGTGGGAGGTGGAAAACAGAGGGGCAAAAGGAGCTGTAGTGGAAGGAAGCTCGTGGTTGGCGTGCTTGACCCCATGTCTGATGGAGGAGAAGAGCTCTGGCAGCAGCCAGCAGGGCTCTGCAGGCAGGAGGCGGCTTTTCCTGGAGCAGAGCCCTCAGCAGTGAGGTGCAGGGCGTTCTGCCCATGCCCACATCCAGTGCACATGGGGACACGTCAGGGTGAAGGCTGCGTTTTGATGGAGGGGCACAAATGGCAGCTCCACGGGTTGCATGCGAGATTTTGCTGGCAAATTCAGCCTTGCTGAAGTGCTGCAACCGCATGGGTGACAGCCGTGGAGATACACCGACAGGATGGAAGTGCTTCTTCCATTGACTTTAGCATAAATGCAATAGAAAAAAGAGAATGGAAACAGAAAAGCTCTTATTTTGCAGGCAGGAAGACGGCGAGTGGCGATAATCTGCCTGTACACAGAGCAGCTCGGATGCAAAGACGCGTCCTTCCCGCAGAGCCCCCCTGAAACCTGCCTGAAAACCCTCCCTTTGCTGATCATTGGCTTTTATAATTGCCAGGACACTGCAGGTTTTGCAGTGCCATTCTGCCGTGCAGATCGTGGCGAAACGCCGAGCTGCTCACCTTGTCTTTGCCGCAGTCGCACTGCTCTCCTCTCTCCAGGACGCCGTTGCCGCAGTGTTCAGAAAGGGACGGTTTTAAAGGCGGTATGTTGAGCAGGCAAGGTTTGTTTTTTCTTATGACTTCCTCGTAATATTCCTTCAGAGTGCAGTTACTGAATGCCAAGCAAGATCTGCAAGAAGAAAAGAAAAAAGATGATATGTGTGTTATATCACCTACGTATACTTGGTGGACTCAAAGAGGTTGCTGTTCCAATGGATGATGGTGAAAGCTGAAGGAGCAGAGGGCCATGAAATGCAGTTCCCCGACTTGCTGAGGTCTTTACCCCACCATAAGCAGAAGCAGGAGTGCTGATGGCTCCCTCTGAAACGCATTTCGGGTGATTTTAGTTAATCAGCGGAACGGTTTTTCTACATTATGGTCCTGCAACAAGAGAGAGGGGGGAAGGAGCATCTCCTGCCACGTGCAAGGTGACTTTCTGGAAGATGTGCATGTGCAGATGTGGCACCGAGGGCCACGGTTTGGTGGGGTTGTGTTGGTAGATGGCTGGACTGGATGATCTTGGAGATGTTTCCCACCCTTGGTTCTGAGATACTCACCCAGCTGTGAGCAGCACTTGGAGGAAGCAGGTGGAAAATGGACAGACAGTTATTGCATCACCAGCGGAAGGCAAGAAGAGGAGTTTGTGTGACTGTGTGTCTCAGGGAGAGCTGGGATCTCCTGTCTTATCTACAGCAGCCACAGCCCCTGCACAACCCCAGCAGGCACTTGAAGGTGGGCAGCAGAAGGCGAGCACCCAAATCCCACCCGAAGCAACGGAGGGAGAGCCAGGCTTCGCTCACTCACCCTGGGCGTAATCCCATGATGCAGCCCCTGTGGGTGCAGTTGCAGTCGCAGGATTTGTGCTGGAATTGTTTCCCGTCGTCGTGGCTGAAGCCCAAGCTGTGGCCCATCATGTGCGCCAGGGTCATCGCGTTTTGGACGGTGTCTTGGCCAGAGAACTGCAGGAGAACAAGCACAAGTCGGTGCCTTCTTGAGCAGAGGGCGTGGGTGCAGAGATGCTCAGAGCCAGGCTTCCAGCAATGTGAAATTTGTGCCAGCTGGGAACTCTTCTCCAAATGAGGGGCCAGGCGTTGGCACAGAATGCACAGGAGGTGGTGGGGGCATCTGCCCTGGAGATGTGGCTCTGGGGGACTGTGGACCATGGAGATGTGGCATAAAGGGACTGCGGGTCACAAAGATGTGGCACTGAGGGACTGTGGGTCACGGAGATGTGGCACTGAGGGACTGTGGATGATGGAGATGTGGCACTAAGGGATTGTGGATGATGGAGATGTGGCACTGAGGGACTGTGGATGATGGAGATGTGGCATAAAGGGACTGTGGGTCACAAAGATGTGGCTCTGAGGGACTGCAGGTCACAGAGATGTGGCACTGAGGGACTTTGGACCCTGGAGATGTGGCACTGAGGGACTGTGGATGACAAAGATGTGGCACTGAGGGACTGTGGGTCACAAAGATGTGGCTCTGAGGGACTGCAGGTCACAGAGATGTGGCACTGAGGGACTGTGGGTCACAAAGATGTGGCACTGAGGAGCTGTGGGTCACAAAGATGTGGCACTGAGGGACTTTGGACCCTGGAGATGTGGCACTGATGGACTGTGGATGACAAAGATGTGGCACTGATGAAGGTGATTTAGTGGCAGTGATGGGTTGGGGTTGAGGACGGGGATCTTGGAGGTCTTTTCCAACCTGAATGATTCCATGATTTGATCATTCTGTGGAACTGTAAGTACTGCATAGGAGTACGGTTTACGGGGGGAATATTATGGTCTGGGAGGCCTCTCCTTACCGAGACGACGCCGACGGAGTTGGGCTGGCACACCGCCCCCTTCCAGGTAAAGCCCCACTCCTTGTAGTGCTCACCGCTGCAGCAGAGAGGTTTGGGCATTAGAGAACCTATAAATTCATCACAGCTACAGGATGCATTGCTGGGGCTGCAGCTGGAAAATGACAGCTGCCAGGTAGCAAGGATCTTCTTTCTGAAAGCAAAATCCATGGGCATCCTTTCAGCTCCATGCCAGCACTTGGGCTGGCTGTGTGGCTTCCCTTCTCTGCTGAGTGACCGCAGATACAGACACAACGTGTGTCTTAATATGATTTTTTTCCTTGCAGAAAGAAGTCAAAACGGGAGCAAAGTGAGAGGTCTTAAAAAAAAAAGCAAACAAAGTGTTTGAACAGCTTGCAGGCTGAGCTCTGATTCCCCCCCATCCAAAGCTTTAATTCAAATATTGGGCTGTAAACCACCTGAGAACGGGTCAGTGAGTCTAAAAAATGAACGGCCAGTCTGCCTATGAGATTATAATAATTCAGTTACGGACAACTGTAGTGGAATTGGAAGGAAGATGTACGCTACGTGTATGGATCTGTGGGAAGCCATAAAAGAGGACAAGGAAAAGGAGGGGCAACGAAATTAAAATCCTCTGCGTACCAGTTTGCATGGCAAATGCGTGCTGATTAATAGCACGGGCTAAGCTGGAAAATCTTCTCTTGTAAGATACGGCCAGGACAAATGAGCACGAAGGGGCAGGAATTAGGAAGGCTGGGGAAGAAGCCACCCTTACAGCAGCAGCTCCACGTGGTCGTAGCCGAGGCGATCTGCAGCATCCTGCTGGCACCAGCTGCTGAAGGACCGCAGCGTCTGGGACAAACTCTGCCTGGCCGCAACCTGGTCCTCTGAGGTCCACATCTCCACCGCGCTGAGGACGACCTGCAGCTTCATGCTCCTGTAGACCTGCGGGCGGCAAGAGCTTGGGTTGATGTGTGGGTAGGAAACGGCCTCAAGTCGCACCAGGGGGAGGTGAGGGTGGAGGTTTGGAAGAAGTTCACCCTAGAAAGGGCCACCGAGCGTTGGAACGGGCTGCTGGGTGGTGGGGGCGTCCCCAACTCTGGAGGTGTTTGGGACGTGGCTCCAAGGGATGTGGTTTGGTGCTGGGATTCGCTAGGTCATAGAGTCATCGAATCATAGAGTTATAGAATCATAGAATCATAGGATCATCGAATCATAGGATCATAGAATCATAGGATCATAGGATCATGGAATCACAAGGTTGGAAACGACCTGTAAGATCATCCGGTCCAACCGTCTCCTCCTCACCATCGCCACCACCAGCACCAAATCATCTCGCAGCTCCTCATCCAGGCGCCTCCTGAACGCTGCCAGGGACGGCGACTCCCCCACCTCCCTGTGCAGCCATTGCAGCGCCTGAGCACTGAGAGAAACAGTTCTGCCTCATGTCCAACCTAAACCTCCTCTGATACAACTCCTTGCCATTTCCTCGGCTCCTGCTATTTGCCTGGGAGAAGAGGCCAGGCCCTTTGACACCACAGCCTCCCTCCACGCAGTTGCAGAGTGCAGTCAGGTCTCCCCTGAGCTCCTCTTCTCACCCTCACCACTCCCAGCTCCCTCAGCCGCTCCTCAGCAGCCCTGTGCTCCACACCCCTCCCCATTTCGCTGCCCTTCTCTGCACGCTGCAGGGCCTCAACATCTTTCCTGCAGTGAGGAGCCCAAATCTGAACCCAGCACTCGAGGTGCGGCCTCAGCAGAGCTGAGTGCAGGGGATGCTCCCCTCCCTGCTCTGCTGGCCATTCCTCATGCAGCCCAGGCTGCCGCTGGCCCTCTTGCCCACCTGAGCACACATCGTTGTGATGTTGGGCAGGGTGAGCTGGGAGGTCTTGGCCAACCTAGACAGCTCTGTGCTTCCTATTCCAACTTCAGGCGTCTGCGATCCCATCATCCTGCCTCCTGCCTCTCTCTGGAACTGGCTCAGCAGCCAAAGATCCAGAGCCAAGCGCTGGTGGCTGAGCGCCGTGTTTGTTTTCCTGCATGATGGTAATGCAGGAGGGCTTTCTGCCCAGCCTGGAGTGACTGAGCTTGTGGCTGCCGCCCCAGTGCCCCATCAATGTTCTTTCCAGAGGTTCAAAGCAAGATAATGAAGAGAGAGGGAGAATATAATGAGCTACCAGGAAGCATTTAGCACCGATAATGCATATTCCATCGAGCAGCTTGAAGGGGATAATTTCACAATTATTTCTCAATTGGCTTCCCTCACACTTGAAGCAATTTTTTAGCCATGGAATTGGGTTTTACATCATTCGGGAGCTCATTGCTGCCTGGCAGTGTTTGCAGACACAGCAGCCATTCCTTCCCCAAGTCCTGGCTTGGCACCGAGCGCTGCTGGCGTTCTCCCATGGGAACTCACCGTGTTCAGGATGTTGCTGATGGAAATGAAGAGGTGCAGCATCAGGGTCTCGTTGTGTCTGTTGGCTTTGAACTGGAAGGGGAGCAGAGATGAAGTTACGGCCTCGGGGTGCAAACAGGAAGCCCCACAGATCCCCCCTCAGCTGCTTCCCGGCTGTGCAGATGTGCAAAGATGCACTGAATACGGCACGAAGGGACGCAGACCTGGATCAGAAAGTAACAACACGGGAAGGATGCGAGCTGGTGGCGCGCTGCACAGCTGCCCAGGGAGCTGGAGGTCACTGGAGGGGTTCCAGAACCATAGGGATCACAGATCACAGAATGGCCAGGGTTGGACGGGACCTCAAGGATCATGAACCTCCAACCCCCCCTGCCACATGCAGGGCCACCAACCTCCACGTTTAATGGGGATGTGCCACAGAAGGATGGGATGGGATGGGTTGAGCTTGGGCTTGGGGATCGTGGAGGCCTGTTCCAGTCTTTGTGATTCTGTGACCCACAGGGTGGGGTTTGCCACCCCACTGAGGCTCTGTTGTTTCGGGAAGACAACTTTTGGCATAGACAGGAACCTGCTCGTTCAGTAACACGACGCAGGGAAAGGTGTGCTTGCTTGCAATAGCCTCTGTTAAACAAAGCCCTTTCCAGGACCTGCATTCCCATAGGACTCTTTGACACATCGTTACGTTCCGATAAATACGAGCATCATTCTCAAGTGCTCAGATGAACCCCGAAAGCACCGCTCGGATCCGTCCCTGAGCGCGTTACAGCAGCCAGCCCCCAGCACTTGTTTTAAAACCATTCCTTCTCTCTCAGCCTCTGATTACAGCATTGCACGCTGCCTAAAGAAGTGCTTGGGTCGGCTGCACGTGAACGACGGGGTTCTTCTCTACGGACAGCGTGGCACCACGTGCCCTGTTTTCAGGGGAAGCGTTCGGTGCCTCCGACACAACGGCCGTAGCAAAGCACCGTGGCAATGGCACCTGGCGCTCACCAGCTCCTTGTTGGTGACCAGAGCTAATTCCAGGTATCTGGTGGACATGGGCAGCATCTCGAAACCGGGCACCTCCTGGAAGAGGGAAGAAATGACACAAATCGCCTATCAGGGGCTGCCCAGGGCTCCGAAGCTTTGCAGAACCAAGTGCAGGATTTCCCTGGTGAGCACGAGAACGCAGAGACTACGTGATAGAGATGGAAAAAGCATTAATGAGTGCAGTGAGTAATCAGGGACGGAACAGAGAGATTCAGAGACAGAATGTGGTCGTAGATTGGGTGTCATTGCTCGTGTTCAACTTTTGCATGATTTTCCTATCGCTCAGACCGTGAAATGCAGCACCAAAAAGCTGTTCTGCACCAGAGCTGTGCTCTGCCCATCAAACAGCAGGAGGCCAGCAGCTCCTTGCTGTAAGACTCCAAGCGCTCCTGGACTGAAGCTCCAGGCACTGGAAAGGCACTGGAATGGCTCTTGCTTCGTTCTGTTGGGCTTTGATGTCCCCAGAGCATCAACACGTCACAGCAGCGGGAGCCTATCGATGGCAGGTGCTCTCAGCCTTGGGCTTCTGCATTTTGTACATGAATTGCTGACAGCAACTGGTCAATGCGTGATCTTCCGCGCGTGGCGTAGAATCGCAGCATCATCCATGTTGCAACAGACCTTCAATGCCATCCAGTCCAACAGCAGCCTCGATGGCAGCAACATCCCACCCCTGCAAAGCGTCGCCTCACCATGGGGACGTCCTGAGCCCAGGATGGCATCTTTGGGTTCAAAGTTTTGCTTTTGGGAGGTGGAAAATCCTTGTGTGTTCTGGAGTGCTGCAGTGTGATCTGCAGGGCTTGAATGCAATCAAAGCACTGGACCGTTTCCCTCCTGATTTCTTGCCCCAAATGCAATCACAACGTGCTGGCATTGCTGGAGCTGCCAGCAGTTCCTGCTCACAGGTGCAGGAATGACACTGCGTCTCAGCTCTGCTGACACAACGGACAGCGATGACAAACGTCCTCACCAGCCCCAGAAAGCACCGACAAAGCAAATAATTGCTCTTTCTCCTTCTGAAAACGGGGACTTGAGCAACATCAGAAGACGGAGAACAAACTGATTTCCTCTGAGAAACGTGGGATGGACGTTTCTGACCGGCAGAGAAGTGGCAGACTGTTTGTGTAATGTGTTCTTCCCATGTGATGTGAGCAAACCGGGGCAGTGCAGCACAGATGCACCCCCTGATGCTCATAAAACCCAACCTTTCACATAACCCACGTGGCTCTGAACCCTGCGTGGTGCTGAGCCGAGCTGACGGAGCGCCCGTACCTCCACGCTGAGCATTGCCCTGCTCCCGTTGGTGTGGTCTCCATCCTTGGCTGGCTGTTCCGTGGGCAGCTGGCACGGTGGGACCCAGCCCTCTGCTGGCTCTGTGCGATAGATGAGGTGCTGGAACGTGGAGGAGTTCTGCACCGGCTGCACCTCGTACTGCAGGTCCCCGATCTGCAGAATTCCTCTGGGCGTTCGGATAGAGAGAGGTGAGAAGCTTGGCTTCTGAAATCGGTTAGCAAAGGGAAGAAGAAGCCAAGGGCTGGAAGGGTGGCCCGTCCCGAGGGCTTGGGGCCGTCAGACAGAAACCCCAACAGTCCGCACTCTGTTGGGAAGGATGGAATGAGAAAAACGTCCTTGGTAGCACTGAAAGGAGGTTGCAGAGAGGGGGAGGTCGGCCTCTGCTCCCAGGTAACAGCGATAGGGTGACGGTCAGGTTGGGTATTAGGGATAATTCCTTCTCCAAAGAGTGGTGATGCATCGATGCATCTGCCCGGGGGGGGGGATCACCGTCCTCGGGGGTGTTCAGAACCACGGGGGTGTGGAATTGAGGGTTGGGGTCATTGGTGGGGATGGGTTGGGGATGTTGGAGGTCTTCTCCAACCGGAACGATTCTGTGATTCGACGATTCTGTGAACCTGTAGGCAGGGATCCAGTGAGGAGGTACAAAGAGCGTCATGCCCAGCGTCAGGGGGACGTGAGATGTCCTTGAAAGAGCAATCAAGGCTTTGGGGAAGAGCTAAAAAGCCGCAGATGAACAATGTACGTTGCTCAGAGAATCACAGAATCGTGGAATATCCTGACTTGGAAGGGGCCCATAAGGATCATCAAATCCATCTCATGGGGGGGGGGGGGGGGGGTTCCATCTTTAGGCTGCTTATTTCCACACCGATTCTGTGCTGTGGCTAAGCAGGATCTCTCTGCATTTACATCCCAAAAATCCACGATGCATTGCTCAGCACGTGGCCCTACCTGATCCCACACTGAAATCTACAACACATTGCTCAGTGCTCAGCCCTACCTGATCCCACACTGAAATCTACAACACATTGCTCAGTGCACAGCCCTACCTGATCCCACACTGAAATCTACAACGCATTGCTCAGTGCACAGCCCTACCTGATCCCACACTGAAATCTACAACGCATTGCTCAGTGCACAGCCCTACCTGATCCCACACTGAAATCTACAATGCATTGCTCAGTGCACAGCCCTACCTGATCCCACACTGAAATCTACAACGCATTGCTCAGTGCACGGCCCTACCTGATCCCATAGCAGGTGCTGAGGGCCACGATGGAGCCCGGCGACCCTTCCACAAAGCCCTCATAGAAGCAGTCGTCCTGCAAGGTACAAGCCAGCTCAGAAATGCATCCATAAAAAGAGATGTGAAAGTCGCAGCGTGGAGTCTTTGGGTTCATGGTGAATTGAGGGGAGGATGTTTTGGGGGTTCCTCAATTTCCCTGCACCTGGATGTAGGGGAACTCGGTGATCAGCTCTCCCCTGGGGCCGTATGTGTAAACCGGGAGCTCCTTGGCTACCAGATTTCTGTAAGGCAAAGCAGAAATTCAAGCGGACCCCATAGGGGGCCCACTTGGAGGTGGCAGGGGAGGAGGCAGAGCCTTACTTTGCCCGAGTCAGATGGACGACGTGGTAGCTTCCCTCTGCCACGATTAAATAGGCCACGTCGTCCTGAAACACCCAAAGCACAGCGCGTTCGCACCGCTTCATTCCAACCACCTCCCCTTGAGGAAACCCCATCTGGAGGTTGGTTTGGAGAGGAAACCCCTCTCTTTGGCATCCCAGCTCTGAAATATGCTTCCCAACATCATTCCCCAAAGCTCCTGACCTGCGTGGCCGCCCCGTGCCTCGGCTCCAGCTGCCTTGGCACCATCACTTCGGAGTAGATGACCCTCGATGCTCTGCTAAAGCCTGGAAGAGGTTCTGCATTGGGGACCAAGGTGGGAAGCATTCCCTCCCCTCCCCTTCCACGCAGAAGAAGGATTCTGAGGGGATTTCAATATATGAATCAATGCCATATTTAAATTTACAGATTTTTTGGTGGGAGGCGTGGGGGGGAGATGGGTTCAGCATCTCTTTTCGCTGCTGAAACCGACTTCTAAAGAAGTGCAAGAGAGGAGAACCCCCACGTCGATCTCTCTTCGTTTAAACTGGGAGGAACGGGGCAATCGACAGCATTTCGAGATGCTGAGCCCTGTGTGCACAACTCCTGCTTGCATCCCCCAGCCCTCAGCCCTCCTGCCACATCCCCCTCCCACACCCCTGTCCTACCTGAGCAGAGGATCAGGACCACGACCGCTGCGCCCCCCAGGCTTGGGCATTGCCTCATCCCCATCTTTGTGACCCCGGCAGCCTGGTGAGCACTGTTGGGGATGCAGTGTCAGCCAGGCGCTCCCCCCATTGCCCCCAGCTCCCTGCTGGCCCCAAGCCCCCACTGTCAGCATCACCCACCCCCACATCCCACCAGCAGCCCAGTGAGGTACCTCTACTTCCTGACCCACCTATCCAACAACCTGGATCTTTCCAATTCTTATCCCACTGCCTCACAGCCTTACCCTACCACCCTCCAACTGCCATCTGGGCACCTTTCAATGACCTGGAGCCCCTCTACCTGCCTTCTAACCCCATCCCCATCCCCATCCCATCCCATCCCATCCCATCCCATCCCATCCCATCCCATCCCATCCCCATCCCAAACCCATCCCAACCCCATCCCCACCGCCATCTCATCTCCATCCCATCCCCATCCCCATTCCCACCCCATCCCATCCCCATCCCCATCCCCATCTCCATCCCATCCCCATCCCCATCCCCACCCCATCCCATCCCATCCCCATCCCCATCCCATCCCCATCCCCATCTCCATCCCATCCCATCCCATCCCATCCCATCCCATCCCATCCCATCCCATCCCATCCCATCCCATCCCCATCCCCATCCCCATCCCCATCCCATCCCCATCCCATCCCATCCCATCCCATCCCATCCCATCCCATCCCAACCCCATCCCAACCCCATCCCCATCTCCATCTCATCTCCATCCCATCCCCACCCCCATCCCATCTCCATCACATCCCCATCCCCATCCCCATCCCATCCCCATCCCCATCCCCATCCCCATCTCCATCCCATCCCCATCCCATCCCATCTCCATCCCCATTCCCATCCCCATCCCATCCCCATCCCCATCCCCATCCCCATCTCCATCCCATCCCCATCCCCATCCCCATCTCCATCCCATCCCCATCCCCATCCCATCCCCATCCCCATCCCCATCCCCATCCCATCCCATCCCATCCCATCCCATCCCATCCCATCCCATCCCATCCCTTCCCATCCCCATCCCCATCCCCATCCCCATCCCCATCCCCATCCCCATCCCCATTCCCATCCCATCCCCATCCCATCCCATCCCCATCCCATCCCCATCCCCATCCCCATCCCCATCCCATCCCCATCCCATCCCATCCCATCCCATCCCATCCCATCCCATCCCATCCCATCCCCATCCCCATCCCATCCCATCCCCATCCCATCCCCATCCCATCCCCATCTCCATTCCCATCCCATCCCCATCCCATCCCCATCCCCATCCCCATCCCCATCCCCATCCCATCCCATCCCATCCCATCCCTGTCACTCTTCCAACTGTCACCTTGGCCTGTTCCAGCACCTCCCCTTCTCCCTTCTCACCTCCAACTGTCACCATTCCTCCTCGTCCTGCCATCCCACCCCACCCCATTCCTCCTCCACCTGCCATCCCACCCCATGCCACCTCACCCCACCTCATCCCCTCCCCACACCTCTCCCCAGTTTCACCCCTCCTCCAACTGCCACCTGAACCCCTTCTGCCACCCCCCCACTGTCCGTTCTCACCTCCAACTGCCACCCTCCCTCCCTCCTCACCCTGTCCCACCCGCCTCTGCCCCACAAGTGCTTTCCTTCTCCCTGCAGCCCATAATCTCCTGAATTCCTGGGGCTGTTAATGCCCAAATTGTGACCATTGATGCAGGAAACGATGCGTTTTATGCGTTCATCCTCATCTCCCATCCCTCTGTCCTCCCAGGGTCATGGCATGGGACCGGGGGGAGGCGGATGGCACAGCTGGATGGGGTGCAGCCCCTCTGCTGCCCACGGGGAGAATGGAGATGCAGCTGCAGGAAGCTCAACAGGAGCGTGTGAGGAGCGAGAGGAGGCAGCAGGGAGACCTCACAGCCCTGCAGCTTCTCATGTCCTGCAGCTCCTTGCGGCCCTACGGCTCCTCCTGACCCTATGGCCCCTCGTGGCCCTATAGCTCCTCATGTCACCACCTCTCCTCGTGTCCCTACAACCCCTCATGACCCTACAGATCCTCATGGCCCTAAAAGCTCCTTGTGGACATGTATCTTCCTCATGCCCTAAACCTCCTGCATGTCCTACATCTCCTCATGGCCCTACATCTCCTCATGGCCCTACATCTCCTCATGGCCCTACATCTCCTCATGACCCTACATCTCCTCATGACCCTACATCTCCTCATGACCCTACATCTCCTCATGACCCTACATCTCCTCATGGCCCTACGTCTCCTCATGACCCTACATCTCCTCATGGCCCTACACCTCCTCATGGCCCTACATCTCCTCATGGCCCTACATCTCCTCATGACCCTACATCTCCTCATGGCCCTACATCTCCTCATGACCCTACATCTCCTCATGGCCCTACACCTCCTCATGGCCCTACACCTCCTCATGGCCCTACATCTCCTCATGGCCCTACATCTCCTCATGGCCCTACACCTCCTCATGGCCCTACACCTCCTCATGGCCCTACATCTCCTCATGGCCCTACACCTCCTCATGACCCTACATCTCCTCATGGCCCTACATCTCCTCATGGCCCTACACCTCCTCATGGCCCTACATCTCCTCATGGCCCTACATCTCCTCATGGCCCTACATCTCCTCATGACCCTACATCTCCTCATGGCCCTACATCTCCTCATGACCCTACACCTCCTCATGGCCCTAGGGCCCTTCGTGGTCCTACAGCTCCTCATGACCCTACAGCTTCTCATGGCCCTACAGCTTCTTGTGTCCCTACATCTCCTCATGGCCCCCGAGCCCCTCAAAACCATACAGCTCCTCATGGCCCTAAATCTCCCTCATGGTCCTGCATCTCCTCATGGCAGCCTCATTTCTACGTCCACCTGGGAAGCATTATTTAGAAGCTGCTCCCCAGGGTTCGTGCCATAACCGCTTTCTTCTTCTGTGCACAGAACACCAATTTTCCCCTCCAACATTTTCAGACTGTCTCAGCATGACAAACACAGAGCAAATGTCACGGCGACCCCAGGAGCAAAGCGTGCATTCCAAGCCAGAAAGGTCTCTGCAAAAAGCAGAGAGGAGAGAGCAGGCACCAAACGTCTCCAAGCACTGCATGCTGGGTGCAAACCATGAAAAAGAGCCTTAAAACAACCTTGATGGCAGTGCCGGGTTTTTTTGGGGGGGAGGGAGGATTTTGGGTGTCCCTTTTGGGTAAGCATTGTGTCTTTGCACTGCCAAACAAACGGGTTTGGAAGGATCTGGGGGTGTAATTTCTGAAACCTCATGGCTCAGAAATGCTTTGCTGCACCTCGAAGCTTTACGCTCTTGTAATTTCTTGTGCTCGATGTAATCCCTACTTATTTTGTTCTGTTTCGTTTCGTTTCACGTGGAGCTCAGAGAAAGGATTGGAGCAGAAAATGTACGATGTGAACACAACATCTTGTAAAAACGCAGCTGCATGACCCTCTAGATACTGCTGCAATGCCATTGCTGCAGAGAACAAACAATATTAGCTGGAAGTGGTTTCTAGCTGTTAGGCAAAATGATTATATTGTCAAGTGTGATGAATGAGGGAAGCGGGGAAGGCTTTAGCATCCTATCTGCGCAGTTATTTTCCATAATGTTCTTCTGAATGCTTGCTTCTCTCTCCTGCCTGCCCTCATTTATCCCTGGAGTGCTTGCAGTGCTCAGTGACTGCCAGGAGGGCTCTGAGCATTTGGGGGAGGAAAAAGCTTTGCCAGCCCGGATGGGGTGAGGATTCCTTCTGGGCTGAGCATCCCCACAGTGTTGGCATTTGCAAAATGACTTCAGGGGAGCAGAGCAACCATGTAGATACCGGAGAAGAGAGAAGAGCTGGTAGCGTTAGGCAGTGGGAATCTGCACGTGTGATGATGGAGCAGCCAATAGAGGGTGATCATATCGTGGCTGTTCCGTTTTTACGATCATCCTTGAAGAATATGGAAACGCAAAGAGGGTTGGGAGTTGAATATTGGCACAGCCTCCCGTCCCTGGAGCTGTGTGACAGCCATAGGGATGTGGTGCTCGGGGACGTGGTGGGCTGGGTTGGGGTTGGACGTGGGGATCTGAGAGATCTTTTCCAACCGTAATGATTCTGTGATTCTATGGAGAACCGTGAGAGCAGTTAAAGAGCTGGAGAACCTGTGCTGCAGTGGGAGCCTCTGAGCACCCATCTGAGAAGTCTGATCTGGTTTGTGAGTTTGCGTGGGTCACAGGGAGCTGGTGCCAGGCCCGAAAAAAGAGAAATGTGATCTTATGACTGGAAATGAGCGATAGCAAAGAGGAAGTCGGGCATAGGTTCTCTGCGTAGTGACAGCAACGGAAAGGTCAACTGGTTGGGTGCTGTGAAGGGTCTTTTGGCAACCTGGTCTGATAGCGGCTCTGCAGGTTGGTGGCCCTGCCTGTGGCAGGGGGTTGGAGCTTGATGATCGTAGAATCAGATCATAGAATGATAGAAAGGCCTGGGCTGCAAAGGAGCACAGCGCTCATCCAGCTCCAAGCCCTGCTGTGTGCAGGTCGCCAAGCAGCAGCCCAGGCTGCCCAGAGCCACATCCAGCCTGGCCTTGAATGCCTGCAGGGATGGGGCATCCACAGCCTCCTTGGGCAACCTGTGCCACTGCCTCACCACCCTCTGCCTCCAAAACTTCCTCCTCACATCCAACCCAAACCTCCCCTGTCTCAGATCCTTGGGGTCTCTTCCAACCCTGATTCCATTCTATTCCCTGATTCTATGATTCTGCTCAGAGGCAATGGGGGGGGTGGTTCAACTTTTATTTAGTGCACCAGTGGTTTAGTTGCTGGGTGATATAAACCAAAGGAGGGAATTATAAATATTGCATGCAAGTCTACTGGAAACTTGACAGCAATAGGCTGCAATACATTAACATAAGATATGCCACATTCACGGGACCCAAAAGGGGCTAAAGACAACGATGCCTTAATTAACCAGAGGAATGACAGAGTGAGCAGCGTGAGGCGTCCGCAGTGTTGTAAATTTTATGCAAATGTTCTGCTTAACAAGGGGGTCGAAATAAGGATGACAGTATTGTGGACGTGGAAGGGAATGTCTGTCCTGCAGGAGGTGCACACCACGGTGATGGAGCAGGAGCTGCCCACCAGGAGCAGATGGGAGGCATTGAAATCATAGGATCTTTGAATCTTCAAGGTTAGAGACGACCTCCAAGGTCCCCAAGACTTCTGAGAAAAAGTCTTTAGTGGATGCATTGTTGCTGCATCTCTCCATGGTCATCTGCAAGGATGAAGAGGATGCAAGGGAAGAGGTGGGCAACACTTTGCATTTCTCTGAGGAGCTTTGCATGGAAAATGCCTGCAGGGGAAAAGCTGAGCGCTTTGCAGCACACGACTCAGCCCTGATTGCCTGCAGCCTGCAATTAAGATGATTTGAATTACGGGATGATGGCGGTGGCGATGGTTATGGCTGAATCTGTAGACAGTGAAGCCTCCAGGTTTGGACACGAAGGGCGGGAGGCATCTCACCTGGCTTTGGGTGTTCTCCATAGAATCACAGAATGGTTTGGGTTGAAGGGAGCTCAAGGATCACGAAGCTCCAACCCCTCACCGCAGGCAGGGCACCAACCTCCACATTTCATAGCAGCCCAGGCTGCCCAGGGCCCCATCCAACCTGGCCTTGAACACGTCTCCATGCAGAGACTGAATCTTCAGGGTCCCTTTCTGGTCCATGGGGAAAAAGGGATATGTTGGGGTCACCATTCCTCGGCCCCATTCATTGAATCATAGGGCATCCCAAGTTGGAAGGGACCCGTGAGGACCTCCTTGTCCAGTGGGAGATGAACTGTGCTATGGAAATGCCCATTTTTCTCAGGGAAAAACCAACATTTCGAGGCCTTTGCTGTAAAACACGAAAGCATCGGGCTCTCTTTTGCTGGGACATTACCAGCTTTGCTGCCTAAAGCCTCCCTGCTCTCTTCTCTGGGCTCCATCAGGAGAGGGGTGGTCAGCAGGGACAGGGAGGTGATCGTCCCTCTCTGCTCGGCTCTTGTGAGGCCCCATCTGGAGTCCTGTGTCCAGGTGTGGAGCCCTCAGTACAAGAAAGACAGAGAGATCTTGGAAAGGGTCCAGAGGAGGGCGACTGAGATGAGCAGGGGGCTGCAGCACCTCCCCTATGAGGACAGGCTGAGGGAGCTGGGCTTGTTCAGCCTGGAGAAGAGAAGCTGCGGGGTGACCTCAGTGCAGCCTATCAATACCTGAAGGGAACCTACAGCCAGGAGGGGAGTAAACTCTTCAGAAGGGCTGACAACAGCAGGACGAGGGGAAATGGATCAAAGTTGAAGGAGGAAAGATTTAGGTTGGATGTTAGGGGGAAGTTGATGTCACTGGGTGCTCTATGGGGTCAGTGGGTGCTGTATGGGGTCAGTGGGTGCTGTATGGGGTCAGGGTGTGGCCTGTGGGGTCACTGGGTGGCCTATGGGGTCAGTGGGTGCTCTATGGGGTCAGGGGGTGGCCTGTGGGGTCACTGGGTGGCCTATGGGGTCAGTGGGTGCTCTATGGGGTCAGGGGGTGGCCTGTGGGGTCACTGGGTGCTCCATGGAGTCAGAGGGTGCTCTATGGGGTCAGGGGGTGCTCTATGGGGTCAGGGTGTGGCCTGTGGGGTCACTGGGTGGCCTATGGGGTCAGGGGGTGGCCTGTGGGGTCAGGGGGTGCTCTGTGGGGTCAGTGGGTGCTCTATGGGGTCAGAGGGTGCTCTATGGGGTCAGTGGGTGCTCTATGGCGTCAGGTGGTGCTCTATGGGGTCAGTGGGTGGCCTGTGGGGTCAGGGGGTGCTCTATGGGGTCACCGGGTGGCCTGTGGGTGTCCTATGGAGTCCAAGTTGAGGGAGGGAAGATTGAGGTTGGATGTTAGGGGGAAGTTCTTCACAAGGAGAGCGGTCAGGCCCTGGAACGGGCTGCCCAGGGAGGTTGTGGATGCCCCGTCCTTGGCCGTGTTCAAGGCCAGGTTGGACGGGGTCCTGGGCAACCTGATCTGAATGTGGATGTTTGGTGGCCCTGCTGGGCAGGGGGGTTGGAACTACATGATCCTTGAGGTCCCTTCCAACCCGGGTGATTCTGTGATTCTGTGTGATTCTGTGATTCTCTGCATGCCTTTGTTACCTCTGGTCATCTCCTTGCGGCTCATCGCATTCCTCACCGCAGCAGGACCGGATTCCTGGTGCTGTTGCTGAAATTCAAACGAAAGCATCAAATTTCTCCCAACTTCCAGGTTGTTTCTTGGGACGTAAACACAAAGCAATTTTCAAACCCTCATTTTTGGCTGATCTAGGTCTCATACAGCAGCAAGAAACGCTTTAGAGATTCAAGAAGTTCAAAGGCATTGAAGAAACCCAACCAGGATCACGAATCCGTCACTGACTTCCCTTCGTCTGCGTTGGCCCCACGATACGCGACAGCTCTCAGCCCTCACGCTGCTGTTTTACTCTGTGCTGACGTAACTCACATTAACCTGCAATGCATTTTGGATTTTCCAAGGAGGATAAGAAGGCGTGTGCCACAGCTTTCCAGTTATTTCACATCTCCATCACCGGCTCTTAAGGTTTCTGAGTTGGAAGGGCTTCTTTTCCTCTCCATGTAAATACTCCTCGGTGGCTCACAATTGGCTGCAGAATAGGAAGCCCTGCTTTGCCCAATCCCTGCTCAATTTCCTTTATTTCTACAGCAAAACCAAACCTTTTGGGAGCTTCCATCGCCTCCCATTTGAGCCACAGATTTCTCCTTCTCGGGCACAACATTCCTTTAGAATTTATCTATTCTCTAACAGTGGAAAAATCAAACCCAAAATTCTGCTCATAGAAAAAAAAAAAAGCCAACAACCACCCTTGTTTTCATTAGTCTGGTACTAAAGAGAGGAGCAGCGAAGGTTAATTTGGTTTCTGTGCCTTTTCTTGGTTTCTTCATCCCAATTTAAGAGGACAGGAACGAAGCTCTGCTGGAAACACGCTGTGCTTTACCTCAAGGAGCTGAATGATGGTTGGCCTCCTGCAATTTCCTAACGTTATTAAATCTCTCCTAATTTGCAGATCGTTTTACCTTTCACCCAGAAAGCCATCTCCATAATCATATAGAGGAGATCCATTTAATATTGCTAACAAATAGATGTTCTGCCCCGCTGAGATTTAAATACAATTGATGTTTGCCTCCTCTCCCCCCACCTGAGCTGCTTTTTTTTTCCCATTTCCTTTCCTCATTATTATTAGTGGGGTTTTTTTGTTTGTTTGTTTTTTCTCTCCAAACTCTGCAACCTTCGAGGACGTAATTTGGCCAAGCAGCGCTGTGCCATAAAAAAACCCAACAACAACCAAAGCCTACAATGTATTGTATTGCATTAAAATCGCCCGCGGGTAATGAATGTCCTTAAAATTAGCATTGATTTGAAGTCGTCGTTCAGACGCCGTGCATCAAATTCTCATCTTTCGGAGACCGTTGACATAAATCACAATCGTATTTTTTTCCATCCCGGACCCCACGAGGAAAAAAGAAAAAGTAAATCAAGGTGAAGCACTTAATTAGGCTGAAAAAAAAAATGACGATTGCGTTAACAGAATAATAGCCGCAATAACTCACCGGGGCTTTGGAGTTGGAACACGGTCTTCCCTTCTCCTTAATGTGATAAGTGAAAACCTGCAGGAAATCTTTGTGGAATCATAGAATCATGGAATCATAGAATCACCAAGGTTGGAACAGAGCTCCAAGCTCCCCCAGTCCAACCGTTCCCCCATTCCCAACAGCTCCCACCAAACCCCGTCCCTCAGCACAGCATCCAGCCTTGCCTTGAACACCCCCAGGCTCGGTGCCTCCTCCACCTCCCTGGGCATCCATTGCAGTTCCTGACCTTTCTGACAAGCAATTCTTCCTCATGTCCAGCCTGAATCTCCCCTGCTGCTCCCATCCCTGAGGCGCAGAGCAGCGGCCGCCTCCAGCTCCTGCAGCCTGCCTTCATGCAGCCACAGAGCCATGAGCTCCGCCCTCAGCTCCTCTGCTCACTGAACAGCCCAGCGCCTGCAGCCTCTGCTCACAGCCCTGTGCTCCGCACCCCTCACAGCTCTGCTGCCCTCCTTTGAACACGTTCCAGGGCCTCAACATCTTTCCTGCAGTGAGGGGCCCAAAACTGGACACAGCACTCGAGGTGCGGCCTCACCAGAGCTGAGTGCAGGGGATGCTCCCCTCCCTGCTCTGCTGGCCACACCATTTCCAGGAGGGCCAATGGCATCCTGGGGTGCATTGCACAGAGCGCGGCCAGCAGGTCGAGGGAGGTGATCCTCCCCCTCTGCTCTGCTCTGCTGAGACCTCATAGAATCATAGAATCATAGAATCATGAAATCATGGAATCACCAAGGTTGGAAAAGACCTCAAAGCTCCCCCAGTCCAACCGTTCCCCCATTCCCAACAGCTCCCACCAAACCCCGTCCCTCAGCACAGCATCCAGCCTTGCCTTGAACACCCCCAGGCTCGGTGCCTCCACCACCTCCTTGTGCATCCATTTCAGTGCCTGACCACCCTTTCTGAGCAGTAACACTTCCTCATGTCCAGCCTGAATCTCCCCTGCCGTAGCTTGAAGCCATTCCCTCTGCTCCTATCACTGATGGCATGAGAGCAGAGGCCGACCCCCAGCTCACCACAGCCTGCCTTCATGCAGCCATAGAGAGCAGTGAGCTCTGCCCTGAGCTCCTCTTCTCACCCTGAACATCCCAGCTCCTTCAGCCTCTCCTCATCCTCTTCCAGACCTCTCACAGCTCTGTTGCCCTCCTTTGAACACGTTCCAGGGCCTCCATGTCTTCCTTGCAGTGAGGGGCCATGGAAGGATGTGGAGCTCCCACGGGGTGATGGACCTGATGGACCCCTTCTGATCGGCCCTACGCCAGAGGTGGAAGCCAGCCAGCACTTCTTGCTGCGTGCAATTGGTTGTTCAATGGCATCAGGACGTTCTGCCAGGGTTTGGGGTTCCTCTGTGGCTGCACAGGGAAACGTTGCTCTTGGGGTTGGGCCTGGGGGACCTTGGAGGTCTTCTCCAAGCTCGGTGGCTCTGTGGCTGTGTGGTTAAGTGGGCATGGTGGGGATGGGCTGCTGGTTGGACTTGGGGGGTCTTTGAGGTCTTTTCCAACCTGAATGGGTCTCCAGCTCTTTGATACACGGCCCAGGCGAGGATGCAGGGCCAGGGACGTGAACAGAGCAGCCAGCAGCTGCACAACTCAATGCAAGTCACAAGCACAGAGCATCCCAACCTACATCTCTTCTGGCTCCGGTTCTGCTCTCCAGCATTTTAAAGGCAAATGAAGGATCGTGTGTGGGGCTGAGCTGGGCAGCATCTCTGAGCCCACGGGTGCTGCTCCTGCAGAGCAGCCTCTGCTTCCTCATTGGACAGCAGCCCAGGACAGCGCTGTGTGTGCAGGGGTGTCCAGGTGCATTGGCCAGCATGCCTTGCTCTGCATGGATGAGCACCTCTGCATCTCACAGCATCTTTCAGAGGCTCTGTCAGAGCTGCGCGTGGAAGCTCGCATTTCTCACAGAGTGAAGCTGTGGCAAATCTTTTTTGAGCATGGATAATAAGACCTAGATCCTCCCAGCGTGGATAATAAGACCTAGATCCTCCCAGCGTGGATAATAAGACCTAGATCCTCCCAGCGTGGATAATAAGACCCAGATCCTCCCAGCATGGATAATAAGGCCTAGATCCTCCCAGCATGGGTAATAAGACCCAGATCCTCCCAGCATGGATAATAAGGCCTAGATCCTCCCAGCATGGATAATAAGACCTAGATCCTCCCAGCGTGGATAATAAGACCCAGATCCTCCCAGCGTGGATAATAAGGCCTAGATCCTCCCAGCATGGATAATAAGGCCTAGATCCTCCCAGCATGGATAATAAGGCCTAGATCCTCCCAGCATGGATAATAAGACCCAGATCCTCCCAGCACGGATAATAAGGCCTAGATCCTCCCAGCATGGATAATAAGACCTAGATCCTCCCAGCATGGATAATAAGGCCTAGATCCTCCCAGCAACACCAGCAGGGAATCCTCAAGTCTCTCATTCTTTCTGGTTTTCTTTCAAAACACAAATCACCGTTATAGCAAAAGTAAGGTCTGCAGTACTAAAAGATGCAATGGGAGGGAGATCTTGGTTGAGGGCACTGCAGAAAAATCCTTTGCATCTCTTAAAGAGTTGGAAAGTGACCGAGGCCAAGTGCTGCTGGGAGCCATGTGGGCTGGGAAATGCAGGCGTGGGGCAGGAGGAGACCTTCCCTATTGGCTCAGTAGCAATGGAGGGGGAAATTCACACAGAGGGGCAATTCCTGAACTGAACTCTTCCCAGTGACAAACGTCCTTTGGCTCTGCGTTCACCATTCAGGGTCTGGTGGTGCCCCTGCAGGTTGTCCCCAAAGCCGTTCTGCTCCAGGGAGAATAACTCAAGCAAGAATACAGCTGGGGCCCAGCATCCTGGGGCTGCACTCCTAGCTTCAGCCACCCGAAAACGTGCTTCTAAAATCCTTCTTGGAAAATAGGTAACAAAATGCCTGTTGCACGAAGGAAGAACTCCTTGCTGGATGTAAACCACCAGAGCTGTGGTCTTGTCCATTGCAATTCGAGTTCGAATGACAAACAGCTTCAGATGCAGCGTATGATCCTGGGATTATCTCAGCTCTGCTCTTTCTCAGCGAATGAGTGGGAAAATGTCTTACGAGCCAACAACCCCTCCTGCAGGCCGGAGATGTAACTGAACCAAGCAGTGCTGGGAAACATCCGCGCCATCAGGCCTAACAGCTGCTGCAGGTTTGGGTGCTGCACGGACCTGAGCACACCAACAGCTGTTGGTAGCTGAGCTGCACCCCTGGGGAAGCTCATCTCACCCGGGAGCCGGGAGCAGCTGCAAGGGTTGCACCATGAGAGCGCTGCACGTGGAGCAATGGGAGCTGGCTCACGTCAGGAACAAAGTCGGTGGTGTTGAATGCTGTCAGACAAACGACCAAACTGCAGGGTTGCTGAGGCTGGGAGGCATTTTTCGAGGTCACCTGGGCCGTGTTCCTTCGGGTGTTGAATATCTCCACAAATGCAGACTCCCTGCCCTCTCTGAGCAGCCCACGTGGCATTTGGATAGGGACAGATCCCTTCCCTGTGCCATCCATCCATCCCTCCATCCATCCATCCATCCATCCCTCCATCCATCCATCCATCCCTCCATCCATCCATCCTTCCATCCACCCCCCCCTCCCTCCCTCCCTCCCTCCCCCCCTCCCTCCCTCCCCCCTCCCTCCCCCCCTCCCTCCCTCCCTCCCTCCATCCATCCATCCATCCATCCATCCATCCATCCATCCTTCCATCCACCCCCCCCCCTCCCTCCCTCCCTCCATCCATCCATCCATCCATCCATCCATCCATCCATCCATCCATCCATCCATCCATCCATCCTTCCATCCACCACCCCCCTCCCTCCCTCCCTCCCTCCAAGTCTCCCTCCATCCATCCCTCCTCCAATTCCTCCCTCCCTTGCTCCCTCCCTCCCTCCTCCCTTCACTCATCTTTCCTCCCATCCCTCCTCCCTCCCTCCCTCCCTCCCTCCCTCCCTCCCTCCCTCCCTTCCTCCCTTCATCCCTCCCTATATCCATCCTTCCATCCATCCATCCTTCCATCCATCCATCCATCCATCCATCCCTCCCCCCTCCATCCCTCCCTCCCTCCAATCACAGAGCCATTTCAGTTGGAAGGGACCCTTCAAGGCCACCTGGTTCCACTCCCTGCAGTGCACAGGGATGCCCACAGCTCCATCAGTGCTCAGAGCCCCATCCAGCCTGACACTGGATCGCATCTCCTCTGACCTCAGTGAGTCTCCTCGGTATGGACGGTTCCTCCCCAACCCACTCCCACCTTCACACCCCTCAATCTAAAATATTTCTTGCAAATTTACCAAACCCACCCATCTGCAAACCAGCACCGCTGTCACTCCAATCCACCATCGTCCTTCCCTGTCCCCTTGCACACTCATCTCCAGCGAATTGGATTTTGAGGTCACTTCTCCTGGTGCTTGAGGACCCATTGCCCACTTTGGTCCCCACCCCACTCCATGGACACAAGCACAAATAGCATCAGCAACGAGCCACTGCCGTGTTCAGCACAGTCATAGAATCGTAGACTGCCCCGATTTGGATGGGACCCCTAAGGATCATCGAGTCCAACTCCACCAGCAAGACAAGAACCAGCTCTGCTCATTCTGAAGTGCAACTTCTGCAGCAATTCCCCCCTTGGATCTCTGGTTGCATCTCAATGGATGAGGTGCATCTGGGAGCTCTCTGTTAAAAACGCTCCCCCTAAAGCTCCAGGGCAAATCGCGCTTCTGAAGATGTTGGTTTGGAAACTCAGCACCAGATGCTTGTTTGGAAATCTCTTACACAAGGGTGGCAGTGCAAATTGGTCTGTGGGGGATTGCGGCTCTTTGGGGCTTGGTTGTGCTTTTTTCATCATAATTGGGGTCCAGGGATGCTGCTATTGGCATGGAAACCTTGGGGTGCCACGAGGGCTTGGGTTGCCCAGATTTCAGGTTGCCAGGGTGCCGGAGAGCCTCAGGGTTTAAGGATCTTAAACCTTTTCAGGTGGAGTTCTGCAGCTTTGCCGTGTTAGGAAGCTCTGGGCAACGTGGTCTATGGGGAGAGGCTGGGCTTCCAGCAGAGCATGGAGACGCACTGAGCTGTGGGTTTGAGCCCAGCACCGTGGTAACGAGCTTTTCCAAGGCCTGTTATCACCAAACCCACATGATGGGCAGCGCAGTGGGATGGGCGCATTGATTCTCATTAGGACTTGTTGGAAATGTTTTCCTTTTTGCACATTCTCGAGGATCAGAGAGGCAGCAAATAACTCATTTCTATCCAACTTGCTTAAAACGGTGCTTTCTGAAATGATTACCCGTCTCATTTCTATTTTATTTTATTTTGCACTGAAGAAGAACTGTAAAAGAGCAGAAAAACCAATGAGTGGGGCAGGGCAAGGACAGGAGCTTTCTCTTGCCTTGCTTTGAGCCAGCTTCCGGGTTTGGTGGGTGTCCCCAGGCCCTGCCGCTGTGCGCTGGGAAGCTGGGGGGGATTTCCTATAAAGCAAACTGATTTTGGAATAACAAACCCAATTATCCGCCTCCCAAGCGCTGGGATTCTTTGACTGCTCGCCTCGCTGGCCGGAGCTCCATCCTTCCCTGCTCCCACACTGCCACCACCCGGCTCAACCTCGCTGCACAGCCACCGTGCTGCTCCCAGGGCTCACTGCTCCTCTCTTTATTAGCGGCACAGGAGGTCGTCTGTCTGTCCGTCCATCTGCCCACTCTCCCACCCATCCACATCCACCCTCCCATCCTCCCATCCTCCCTCTCTGCATCCCTCTATTATTACTCCATTCCTCCCTCCCTCCCTCCTTTCCTCCATCCATCCATCCATCCATCCATCCATCCATCCATCCATCCATCCATCCATCCCTCCATCCATCCATCCATCCATCCATCCATCCATCCATCCATCCACCCATCCATCCATTTTGCCCCTGCTGGGTGGAAGCAAGACTCCGACAGGAATTTAATCCCACTTAGAAACCCCCTTTAGCAAATGTGATCAATGCAGCTTAGTGGGAAGGTGCCATTGTGCCCCGGAGGCGTTTTCTGCCACTGAGCTCAG
Organism: Tympanuchus pallidicinctus; assembly: GCF_026119805.1. Taxonomy (NCBI): domain Eukaryota; kingdom Metazoa; phylum Chordata; class Aves; order Galliformes; family Phasianidae; genus Tympanuchus; species Tympanuchus pallidicinctus. The sequence goes on along the minus strand of NW_026294754.1, from coordinate 2,128,908 downwards.
CCCTTGCAGGGATTCTTCCATGGGGTTGTGAGAAGCGTCGATCCCTTCAAGGCCTGTGCTTCCTGAAGGATGCTCTCTCTCAGCTCCAAGCCCTGCTGTGTGCAGGTCGCCAAGCAGCAGCCCAGGCTGCCCAGAGCCACATCCAGCCTGGCCTTGAATGCCTGCAGGGATGGGGCATCCACAGCCTCCTTGGGCAACCTGTGCCACTGCCTCACCACCCTCTGCCTCCAAAACTTCCTCCTCACATCCAACCCAAACCTCCCCTGTCTCACTTTCAAGCCATTCCCCTTGTCCTGTCACCACCCACCCTCACACACAGCCGTTCCCCCTCCCATTTATCTGCTTCTTTCAAGTACTGGAAGGCCGCAGTGAGGTTTCCCTGGGTCTCGTTCAGCTTACGATACACTTTGTCTTATAAAGGCCTGTCAGTGAATGTTGAAGAATAAAAATGGGGAGAAATCTAGAAGGTGGTCACAAACGAGAAGAGAATGGAATGACGAAACATCAATAAAAGGAGATGAGCATGATAAGGAAAGCCCCAAAAGGTTCCCGAGAAAGATGTCACGAGGTGGAAGCAGTAGACGAGCTTAATGAGACAAGCAGTCTGTTGTGAAGGTGATTTTAATGGTTTAGATGCTCTGCTCAGCTTCAAACCAAGACGAGGTGAGCACAGAGCAGCTGCCTTTGTCCTCGAGAGCATCCCTGTGTGTGTGGGTCCGTGCTGGGGTCCGTAGCTGGGATGTGCTGGGAAGCTGCCCCTGTCCATGCAGGGTGGATCCTCAGGCTGCCTGCAGGAGCGCAGAGCAGTGCAGAACAGGGCAGGTGCTTTCTTCGTGCTCCGGTCGGTGCCTTGGCCAGGTGCAGACACGGGTTGTTGGGCAGAGGCTGCGGTGCTTTGGTTGTGTGTGTGTGCAGAAGTCTTTCTGCAAGGCAGAGGAGAGGGAAGGCAGAAAGGAGCAGCCTCCTGCCCTGCTGCCCTGTGCTGCTCCCCCTGCACAGCCCTGCTCACCGGGTTGCTGCTCTGCCAGCCATTTCCCTGGCCGTGTGGGGCTGCCTGTGTCCCCAGGGCTGTATTGGAGGCACGGAGAGCAGATGGAGAGCTGAGGACAGGCGTGTGTCCTCCTCTGGTTCCATCTTGGAGCGGATGCCCTTCTGCAAGGCAGAGGGGAAAGGAGGAATGAAAGGAGCAGCCTGCTGCCCTGCTGCCCTGTGCTGCCCTCCCCTGCACAGCCCTGCTCACTGGGTTGCTGCTCTGAAAATGGTTTCCTTGGCCATTTTGGTCACCAGTGCCACGCTGACACAGGCACTGCGGTCTGCAGGTCCGGTGCCAGCACCTGGAGTGGGGCCAGGACTCAGCACAGCAGCACCAAACTTTGGGGTGAAGGCAGGGGGATTTTTGGGAGCTTCCCTGGTCCTTTAGGAGCACAACAGGCTCCAGTTTGGGGCAGACTTATCTTTTCTGTAGGACAGCAGCACTTTGGGTCATCTGGTGCCAGTTGTGCTGGGCTGTCCATCTGCAAGGCAGAAGGGGAAGGAAGGATGAAAGGAGCAGCCTCCTGCCCTCTTCCTTGTGCTGCCCTCCCCTGCACAGCCCTGCTCACCGGGTTGCTGCTCTGAAAATGGTTTCCTTGGCCATTTGGGTCACCAATGCCACGTTGACACAGGCACTGCGGTCAGCAGGTCCGGTGCCAGCACCTGGAGTGGGGTCAGGACTCAGCAAAGCAGCACCAAATCTTGGGGTGAGGGCAGGGGGATTTTTGGGGGCTTCCTTGGAGCTACAGGAGAACAGCGGGCTCCAGTTTGGAGCTGACTGATCTTTTTTATCTTTTGGAGGGCTGAGCTGAGACACTTTTGGTCATCTGGTGCCATTTTAGGGGGGGTTGTGCATCTGCAAGGCAGAGGGAGAGGAAGGAAGAAGCCAGCAGCCTGCTGCCCTGCTGCCCTGTGCTGCCCTCCCCTGCACAGCCCTGCTCACCGGGTTGCTGTCCCCAGGGCTGTGAGGAAAGGCCACTGCAGTCAGCAGGTCCGGTGCCAGCACCTGGAGTGGGGTCAGGACTCAGCACAGCAGCCCCCAACATGGGGGCAGGGCAAGGGAAAGCATGGGGAGCTGGCAGGGTCCCGCAGGAGCGAGGCGGGCTGCAGTTTGGGAGCGACTTATCTGTGGTGGGGGTGAGCACAGGAGCGTCTCGCCGTCCTGCTGTGTCCCTGTCCCCGTGTGTGGCTGTGAGGCAGAGGAGGAGCGGCCCCATCCATCGCCATGGGCTGCTCCTGCCCGCCACAGCCCTGGCTCCCTGGGTCCTGGGCGGCGCTCTGGGGCTGGCACTGCCCTTGTGCTCAGCATTCCGGGCTGCTGTGACACCAAGCTGGCTCTGGAACACAGCCCCCCCAGCGTGGTGCTCTTGTGACATGGCTGTGCCGGCTGCAGGGGGCTTCCTGGAGCTGCTGGCTGCCCCTGGCAACGTGGCCGTGCCATAGCAGGGCTGGTGCTGCCTGGCCTGGGGCTGCTGCCTTGCGCCGTCCGTCTCATAAATGATGCGTTGTTCATCGCTGAGTGTCTGATGGTGCTTTGGCCGTGGCAGCATGAGCGTCACTGCGCGGTGTGTGAGAAGAGGAAGGCCATCTTTGGCATCCAGCTTTGCCGTGTGATCGGGGGGCTTGGATTGCAAGCAGCCAGGGAGGGGATCCTCAGTGCATCCCGCTTTGAGGCTGGTGATGGGAATGGATGGTGTGGGCCTGAGCTGGCTGCCAGGGCAGTAAGAGAGCAGCAAAGGTGCAGGATAAGAGAAATGCAGTAGGGAAATGTGCCTCAGTGGATAGGTTTAGATAGGGATTGGGAAGAAGTTCTTTCCTGTGAGGGTGGTGAGACAGTGGTCCAGGTTGCCCAGCCAGGCTGTGGATGCCCCCTCCCTGGAAGCACTGAAGGCATCCAGCCTGGCCTTGAATGCCTGCAGGGATGGGGCATCCACAGCCTCCTTCAGTCTGGGCTTGATGGGATTATATTTGAATTGAGAGGTGATGGTAAACATCTCCAAAAAATTCACTGGGGAGAGAAATGAGGATATTGGTGAAAATAAAGACATTGCAGAATTCTGTCGCTTTCACAGTATTTTATTTAGCCTGCTCAAGTGAAGACAAAGTGTTTTCTAATTCAGATAACTCTGAGGGCTGATAAAGGAACAGTTCTGGGGTTTTCAGTATGAATTCATGCTCAGCCTCACTTCAATAACAACTGCAAATTGCCAGTGCTTCCCAGAAGCAGGAACTCTTCCCATTACTGAGCACCCAGCGGTGCCCACGTGGAGCTCTGCCTCAGTGACTAATTGCTTTTCAGTAAAATCCTCCTCCTTAGCAGAAACCCTCTCTGCACAGCACCGCTGTTGGCGTTCAGGTCATTAGAAGCAATTAAGGCTCATTTTGAGCCTGCATGAGGGGAAGGCTTTGGGGAATGCTGAGGATGGGTTGACATGGGACCTGGTGATCTGAGGCTCAACGACTCAGTGACTCAGTGATGCAATGATGATTCAATTATTCTCTGATTCAATTGTTTGATAATTTGATGATTCAACGACTCCATGATTCAGCAACTCTATGATTCAATGAATCAATGATTCAGTGATTCGGTGATTTAATCAATCAAAGATTCAGTGATGCAATGAATCAATGATGAAATGATTCGGCGATTTTTTGATTCAGCAATTTGATGATCCAATGATTCCCTGATTCTCTGGTTCAATGGTTTGATGATTCCATGATTCAATGATTCCGAGATTCCATAATTCTAGGATTCAGTGATTTAATGATTAATTCAATGATTCTGCAGCACAATGAATTAACAATTCAGTGATTTTCTGATTCTCAGATTCTGATTCTCTGATTTGGTGATTCAATTTTTCAACGAATCAATGATTCTAATATTCAATGGATCGATGATCAAATGATTTGGAGATTCTCTGATTCAATGACTCAATGAATCAATGATTCAAAGACTCAATGAGTCAATGATGCTAATATTCAATGGATCAATGATCAAATGGTTTGGAGATTCTCTGATTCAAGGATGTGATGATTTGGTGGTTCAATGACTCAATTCAATAATTCTATGATTCGGTGAATCAATGATTCTCTGATTCAAAGACTCAATGAATCAACAATTCTAAGACTCAATGAATCAATGATTCTGATATTCAGTGAATCAATGATTCTGATATTCAATGAATCAATGATTCCATGAGTCAATGATTCCCTGAATCTCAGAGTCTCAGAATCTCAGATTCTCTGATGAAGTGATTCTCTGATTCTCAGATTCTGTGACGCAGTGATTCAGTGATTCTGTGATTCAATGATTCCACAATTGAGCGGCTCAGCGACTCAACGACTCTCAAATTCTTTGCTTCTTTGATTCAGTGATTCAGTTATCCAATGATTCAGTTATCCAATGATTCTTTGATTTGGTGATTCAATCATCCAACAGTTCTTTGATTTGATGATTCACTGATCCAACAGTTCCTTGATTTAATGATGCAGTGATTCTATAAATGGTTGTCCAAAACCTGTTGCCTTGCCTGGGCCCCACCACTTGTAGAGGAATTGTCTGGGGCTGCATGTAAGATACATATATTCCCACACTGCACACCTCGTGCTTCGTTTGTTATTAGCAGCCAACGCTTCATTTGTCTCCACTGGTCATTTTTCCAGCAATTTTGTATTTCACGGAATCATCGAATCGCCAAGGTTGGAAAAGACCTCCAAGATCATCCAGCCCAACCATCTGCCTATCACCAACTCTTCTCACCAACCCTTGTCCCTCAACGCAACATCTGAACGTTCCTTGAACACCTCCGGGGTCGGTGACTCCACCTCCTCCCTGGGCAGCCCATTCCAGCACCCCTTTTGAGACGACAAAGCTGGGCTAACATACAACACTCCCAGCCAACGCCACACCTGGTTGGGGCAGCCAAACGTCGTGATTTCCAAGCTGCTTTCTCACCGAATCACAGAGCTGTTCAGCACTGTGGTCTCTCTCCGTAAACCTCAGCCTTCCAACACGGAGCAGAGTGCAGCACGGGCTCTGCACACTCCAAGAAGAGCCTCTTGTGCGACGACACGGCGCGCAGATGCTCTCAGCTTGGTTTAATCCCCAGCTGGGCTGCTCCTTCTGCATTATTCCCCATCTGCTCCTTCTGCATTATTCCCATCTACAAGAAGGGCCGTAAGGAGGATCTGGGAAACTACAGGCCTGTCAGCCTGACCTCAGTGCCAGGGAAGGTCATGGAACAAATCCTCCTGGGAGAGATCACACGGCTCGTGCGCGACGTCCATGGGATCCGGCCCTGCCAGCAGGGGTTCATGAAAGGCAGGTCGTGTTTGACCAACCTCATCTCCTTCTATGACTGGGTGACCAGGCTGGTAGATGAGGGAAAGGCAGTTGATGTAGCTTACCTAGACTTCAGCACAGCCTTTGACACGGTCAATCACAGCATCCTGCTGCGGAAACTGGCTGCCCGTGCCTTGGGCAGTTTTACCCTCTGTTGGATGAGGAAATGGCTGAGGGCCGTGCTCAATGGTGGTGGTGCATGGAGTGAAGTCCAGCTGGAGACCTGTTTCCAGTGGTGTCCCCCAGGGGTCGGTGCTGGGCCCATCCTGTTTAATATCTTCATTGATGACTTAGATGAAGGCACTGAGGGCACCCTGAGTAAGTTTGCAGATGACACCAAGTTGGGAGGTGGGGTGGATCTGCGTGAGGACAAGGAGGCCCTGCAGAGGGATCTGGATCAGCTGATGGCTGGGCAGAGGGGAACGGGATGAGGTTCAACAAGACCAAGTGCCGGGGGCCGCGTTGGGGCACAGCGACCCCATGCAGCGCTGCAGGCTGGGGGATGAGCGGCTGTGAGTGTGAAGAGGAAAGGGAGCTGGGGGTGTTGGTTGGTGCTGGGCTGAACAGGAGCCAGCAGTGTGCACAGGTGGGCAAGAGGGCCAGCGGCAGCCTGGGCTGCATGAGGAATGGCCAGCAGAGCAGGGAGGGGAGCATCCCCTGCACTCAGCTCTGCTGAGGCCGCACCTCGAGTGCTGGGTTCAGATTTGGGCTCCTCACTGCAGGAAAGATGTTGAGGCCCTGCAGCGTGCAGAGAAGGGCAGCGAAATGGGGAGGGGTGTGGAGCACAGGGCTGCTGAGGAGCGGCTGAGGGAGCTGGGAGTGGTGAGGGTGAGAAGAGGAGCTCAGGGGAGACCTGACTGCACTCTGCAACTGCGTGGAGGGAGGCTGTGGTGTCAAAGGGCCTGGCCTCTTCTCCCAGGCAAATAGCAGGAGCCGAGGAAACAGCCAGGAGTTGTATCAGAGGAGGTTCAGGTTGGACATGAGGCAGAACTGTTTCTCTCAGTGCTCAGGCGCTGCAATGGCTGCACAGGGAGGTGGGGGATTCGCCGTCCCTGGCAGCGTTCAGGAGGCGCCTGGATGAGGAGCTGTGAGATGTGGTTCAGTGCTGGTGGTACTGATAGCAATGGGAGGGGGATTGGACCGGATGATCTTGCAGGTCGTTTCCAACCTTGTGATTCTGTGATTCTATGATTCTGTGAAAGCATTTCTCCTCTTTTGAAAGACTTCCCTTGACCGAAGGCATCGCTTGTGGCAACGCAGTCCCCAAACAGCCACAGACCGAAGTCGCACCCAGGGGATGTTTCCCAAGAACAGAAATTGCACTTTTCCCCTTTCTTTGGCTTTCCTCCTCCTTTCCCTTTGCATTTCCCTCCGTGCCCTTTCCCTGCCATTGCTACGGGTGTCGAAATTGCTCCGTCACAATTTGTGCTCTGTGGCACCGCTCATTCATAACGATTCCGATTTCAGCCCGACAGATGCTTGGAAATTTCCTTCTGCTGCAATAGAAGTATGTGAGGATGGATTTAATTGGCTGGTAATGGGGATTTTTCCACTGCATTGCACGGCCCTGAGATTCCTCTTTCTTGGGAAGGAAAAACCCTTGCTCAAGGGGCAGGAAAGGGACTCTTTGGTCTTTGCTTCCAACGAAAGGGGCTTGGGCCGACATCTGTGCTGCAGATGCTGACGCCTCCTCGCATCCTGTGCTGGCGTTGCAGTAGGGACAGAACACACGATGCGAGCAGCTGCAGTGAGCAATGGGGAATCGGAGCCAATAGATGGTGCTCTTCCTTCGTGCAAGCTGCCCGATGGGGCTGACCGATGGGCTCGAGGACTCCCTGCGGATTTGGATGCGTCTCGTTGCTATGCTGGGCCGTTGCCTACCCTGTGGACCCCAAAGCCCCACACTGAACCCCCAAACCATCGCGCTGTATGGGCCCTGGGGGGCTTCGAGCCTGCGGGAGCAGATGGAGTTCATTTTCTCCGCTGTGCGTTATCTGAGTGGTGCAGCCCTGCCTGGAGGGTGGCTCAGGGTCGCTTGGGCAAAGATTTGCCCGTCCCTTGCTGAGCATTTAATTACTGCTTAATGGGCTTAATGGGCAGATACTGCCTGCTTTGAGGACATCCAGCGTCCATTGCTCCCCATTTTCCATGGCCAATCGGATCCCAGGAGGAAAGCTGCGCTGCACATCTGCTGTGGGAAGCGTCCCCTTTGGGCTTTCCATCTCTTGGTTTTGGGGATGGGAAGAGAACGGGTTCCCTATTTTGGCTGAGCAGCAGCAGGAAAAGGGATGGCTGCATCCTGCAGAGCTCTGATGCTGCTGGGAGCCCAGGAAGGGGCTGGGAATTTGTCGGCTGGGATTTACTTGGAGCGCACCAATGCAGCAATCCCAGCTCCAGCTGCACGCTGATGACTTTTAGGAAGGCTGAGAGGTGCACACGCAAAAGTGCATACAGGATGATGGTGCACAACACCCACTGGTGGTGTTTTGTGGCATGCAGCACCAACAGGATCACCTCTCTGGGTCGTTCAAGCAAAGCAGTAAATCTTTTGATATCCACTGTTCAGCTGGGCTGTCCTCCAGATTTAAGCAAGGAGGAAAGATCCCCTGGGCCCACCTACCACCATCCCAACCCAGTGGGATCCAAAGGGAGAAACCCCCTTTGCAGCGTCAAACACAGGAAAAATATTCCTAATAAATGTTAGGAGGGATGGAACCTTGTGCAAAGGGGAATGGAGAAAGGGGAAAAAGCAAAGCCCAGCGTGCACCAGCACCGTGCACACAGCTTGCACAGCCCCCCTCAGCACAACACAGGGGCAGAACTCTGATATTTGGGTTGGGTTTTTTTTCTGGATTGCAGCTCAGGAAGGAAAATAAACTCCCATCAAAAGGGACGATTGCAAAAGTTGGGGTTAACATTGCACTGAGCTGAAGCCCCACCTCTGGGGCTGGGAAAGTAAAAGCACTGAATGGCTCTGGAGGCTCTGCCAAAGGAAAAGTTTTGCTCCCGGGACGGGGACGTGGTGAATCCTACAATTGTGAGTGTCTGATGCTGCTTTGCTCACTGCCTTCTTTTGCACTGCTTGGTTCCATGGCTGGATATTTCCAGCAGCCAGAAAATACTAAAATCAAATAGAAGCAAAAGGCAGTGATTGCTGATGGTCCTGTTCTGCAGGGGGGCTTTCTGCACATGCATTTGTTGCTTCCTCTCCATTCTGCTTGCTTATTTCAATCCGTTCTTTCCAACAAAGCAGCTCCACTTCTTGCAGCAAGGTTTCCTGCACCTCAAAGCTGCCGGGCTCCTTTCTATCCCAGTTTTGCTCCTTTGCTTATGGGAATGCCTCCCCTCACCCCCCCTGTCTCAGTGGCTATGGGGACGATGGCTCCCTGCGTGGTGGTGGCACTTGGGGATCCCAGTCCTTTGCTGCAGGGAGGAACCCCTCTGTGCACCAACACGCAATGGTTGCTGATGGTATTTGTGCTCAGGAGTGGGGAGGTGGGGGGCAAAGTGACGTGAGGGGGCAGCTCTGGGGGGATGCAGTGATGTGGTGGTTGCACAGAGCTGCATTGCTGCTGGTTGTGAGGAGCCTTCGGTGCTCTGCCTGCAGGCATAGTGTGGGTGGCGTTGGGTCCCTGCTGGATTTGGCTTTGTTGAACTGCTTTGGGGTGAAGCACGCATCTCCTTAGGCGTGCAAATGGTGGAAGTGTTGTATCCACTCCTGCAAAGCACTGGAGCAAGCCAGAACTGTCCTCCCTGCAAACTAGGGCAGATACTGCTGGAGGCAGGCTCTGTGTGGGCTCCTCTGCGCTGCCACAGCTTCCTGGTGGGCATGGGGACACCCAGAGGAGCAAGGTCCCACCCTGGGGACAGAGCTGTTCTGGATGGCTCACACCCTTCTCTCTGCCCGTTTATAGGAGTTATACAACCTCTTATTTCTCTGTTTTATGGAGTTTCTCTTTGCTCAAGAGGCACATGGTGCTCTCTGCAAGGGGCACTGGTGCTGGAAGGGCACATCCCTCCTTGCTCCTTTCCCACCTGGGTATGGCCGGGGCAGCTTTCAGCTGCACAGATCCATTTGCAGCAGCGCTGTGAGCTTTCTCCAGCCATCAAATCCCAAACAAAACCCCACTGCTTCCCATTTCCTGCAGCGGAGCAGCGTGCCAGGGGTTTCCATGTTGGGTGACCCAGTGACACGACCCAAGGCATGGAGGTCCCCAGGCTGGAAGTTTGGTTGGGGGCATTGCTGGTTGGTTTGGTGGCCTTTCTGGGGGTACGTGGAGCTGGGAAATGGGTGAGATGTGTGGAGTGGGACTCCTGGGTGGGATATGTAGACCAGGATGCTCTCAGGTCCCACAGCTTTGTGCCCAAGCCTGGCCATGCACTGCTGCTCTCAGTGCTCCAGATTCACAGTGCAATGGGAAATGGCAGCAAATCAGCCCCAGGAGAGCTGCTCAAGGCTGGGTGTGAGCAGCAGGCAGCAGGAAGGTGGCCCAGCGATGCAAACAGGGCAGAGCTGAGCTTCTCCAAGGGCCTGTCAGCATCCACGTCTACGTGGCATCCCATAGCTGGGTGTGATAAGCCCCTGCAGCATCCCTTGGTGCAGCTCCAGCAGGTGATGGAGCCATCCTTTGTCTGAGTTCCCATCAGGAGATGATTTCTCACCACCAGGACGAGCTGTATGGATTTGTACCAACAGGCTTTTATTTTAATATTGTCAGATATCTACAGAAATTTCATGACTACAGTCCTTTCACCCTCTGCTCTGCACCAACCTACGGTGCTCAGAGGGGAGACGTCACAGAGGTGAAAAGCATCAGAAGGGACATTTTTTCCCTCTCTGTGCCCATGGGTTGAGCCTGATTGTGGCTCCCATCTGCTTTGCCATCCCCAAAAATGCATCTATCCTAAACCGGTGTGATTTGGTTGGGGTGCCACCTGCTCTCCTTGCTTTCCACTTCTCTGTTTTCTCTTGCCCTTCCGCCTTCATGCGCACCACGGTTGGAGCCTGATTGCTAAATGTCGACTGGAGATCATGGCTGGGGAGGGTCGTGACCCATCTCAGGACCTCAGAATGTTAGTTTTGAGAAAGAAAAGGAGACAGCAGTGTTACGATGCTGCAGAGCAGTGAGCAGCAGAGGGAATTGCAGGCTGGAAACCTGATCTGAGTGCTGCAATCCTCCAGCAGAAATCAGGATGGGGTTGCTTTGGGATGCAGCTCCAGCTGGGGGCTTCCAGATAAAAAACATCTCCTCCTTCACTGGGCTTTGCTGATGCATCTGAATTGTGCAGGAGATGCTCCCACACCTTCTTCCCAAGGGAGTTAAAAAACCCAGCAGCAAAAAGGAAAGAAGCAACACCTCTGAGGATGAAGGCTTTCTGCATCCATCCAACAGTGGAAGATGGGTGCTGGGTGGTGGCATGAACGACCTCCCCCTGCTGCAGTGGGTTGCCAGAAGCAGCACTGCCCCGTGTGTGGTGGTCCACAGTCACGAATGACCCAAAGGGACACAGGTTTGGGTTGAAAAATTGCTGAGCACTGGAAGCAGCCAGACGGGGATGTGGTTCTAGGTTGGAAAAGGCCTTTGAGGTGGCCAAATCCAACCATCAGCCTGTCACCAAGCCTTGTCCCTCAGTGCCACATCCACACAGCTCTTAAATCATCCAGGGATGGGTGCTCCATCACCTTCCCAGGCTGCTCATCCACTGCTTGGCTGCCTTCTCCGTGATGAAATTCTTCCTAAGATCCAATCCAAACCTCCCCTAGTGGGGTCGGTGGGCATGGTGGGGATGGGTTGGGGTTGGACTTGGGGATCTTCAAGGCCTTTTCCAACCTTAATGAGTTTACGATTGTAGGAGTGGACATGGTGGGGATGAGTTGGGGTGGGACTTGGGGATCTTCAAGGCCTTTTCCAACCTTAATGAATCTACGATTGTAGGAGTGGACATGGTGGGGATGGGTTGGGGTTGGACTTGGGGATCTTCAAGGCCTTTTCCAACCTTAATGAGTCTACAATTGTAGGAGTGAACATGGTGGGGATGAGTTGGGGTTGGACTTGGGGATCTTCAAGGCCTTTTCCAACCTTAATGAATCTACGATTGTAGGAGTGGACATGGTGGGGATGGGTTGGGGTTGGACTTGGGGATCTTCAAGGCCTTTTCCAACCTTAATGAGTCTACGATTGTAGGAGTGGACATGGTGGGGATGGGTTGGGGTTGGACTTGGGAATCTTCAAGGCCTTTTCCAACTTTAATTCTGTGATTCTAATCTCTGGGCCAAAGAACACAGACTGGACTCATTGCAAAGCCCACCACTGACGTTGGCTGATGTAGCACTTGCAATACTGCCAGCCTGGGTAACAGGCCGTGCCCAAAATACTTGTTTTTTTCCCCCAGTCTGGCTCCAGCACCCATTGCTGCACAGAGCTGTGGCTGCCCTTTGTCATCAGCCTCTCTGGCTCCTTGTCCCATCGTTGCCCCTTAGGGACACCATCTTTTCTATCCGCTGTGTTTCCTCCTGGTATTTATAACCACCTCCACTCAGCATCTCTTTTGCTGGCTGGGGACATTTTGCACTTCTCCTCAGCTCCTCTTTCAGTTCCCTGTTCTTTGTAGCAGCATTTCCTCACACCTTCCCTCTGATCCATCCCTTTGGCATTGCTTAACCCTGAGCAGCTCTTACTGCAGTCTCCCAGAGAGCTGCGACTCTCTGCGATCTCATCCATGGAAAATGGGAACCATTTGGAGGGTCGATTTCTGAGGATGGATGCCACTCCGTCATGTCTGTTCAGCACAGGGACTGTCCTGATGTGACTTTGAGGTTGTGGTTACCACCACCACCATCCTCAGGAGCAGGAGAGGTGGAGCTACGTGGGCCAAGATGGACTGGCCCACAAGAGGAGAAAGCACTGGAGAGCAAAGGGAAGGAAATGCAGAGGCTGCAGAAGGAGCAGGGAGAGATGGGATCTCCTGTCTCAGAAAAGACATCAGCAATGAGGCTGGGAATTGGGCAATCACAGCCATTCCTCACAGGGGTCACTTCCAAAGGCACTGCAGCCATCAGGTTGGGTCAGAAACCATCAGATTTGGGTCAGGACCCATCAGATTTGGGTCAGGACCCATCAGGTTGGGTCAGGACCCATCAGATTGGGTCACGACACATCAGATTTGGGTCAGGAATCCAACAGGGTTGGGTCAGGATCCATCATGTTGAGTTAGGACCCATGAGAGCTGGCTCAGAACCCACCAGGTTTGGGTTAGAACACACCAGGATTGGATCAGGACCTCTGCAGCCCCCATGCTCTTGCTGCTTCCCATCTCAGGACCTGCTCTGTGCAAAGCAATCCCTTGCTCAGTCTCCCTGCAGCTCGTGCCCTTGCAGCTGTGTGAATTCTGCAACTGTTGTGCTGGCAGTTTCCTGAGCAGGAGTGCAGTTCAGCTCAAGGACACACAAGGGATCAGCCACACAGGGCTGCATCTCTGCACGTTGAGTTGTTTCCCTTAAGGTTTTAGGCAGCACGTTGAATAATCTTGTTTTCTGATTTGCTGCTGCAAATCATCATCTTTGCTGACTGCAAACATGGTTCAACGTCCACAGTGGAGGTGAATGGGTGGACAGATCTGCCATATTTTGAGGTGGCATTGCTGCAGTGAGGACTTCAGGGCTGCTGTGGGATAAAGCTTTCCAGTGGGACATCACCACCATTGCTCTGGTTGCCTCTGTGCTCCGTCTCTGTTCTCCCTCCTGTGCAATAAGCCCAACCCCAGGGCAGAGGAGCTGGGGTTGGTGGGGTTCCCTCACCACCCATTGTCCCATCTCATAGGTTTCAACACCATTTTTCTCTTTCTTCTTCTGAATTTTGCACTTCTCAGCAGCAAATTTCCTTTTACTTTGCTTCTGGGTACCCTGCCGTGTGTCATCCCAGTTGGAAGTGTTGCTGAGCTGGGCTGATCCCATTTTCACTTTCTTTTTTGCCTTCCGCTGTGCCATTTTCCTGACACCTCCCATTTCAAAGTCACTGAGCTGGGCTGGTCCCATTCTTTTTGCCCAATGGTGCAAGATGGAAGCAGCTTTGGGGTGCTACCATCTATTGGCACTGGCTCAAGCTGCCCAGGGATTGATGGAGTCGCATCCCTGAGGAGATCCAGAATCATGGAGATGTGGCACTGAGTGGTCGGTGGGGAGGATTGAGGTCAGGTTTGGGACTCTTGGAGGTCAGTGATTCCATGATCCCGTGATTCTATGACTGGGGCACGATGGAAATGGGTAGACCATTGGACCTGGTGACATTGGAGGCCTTTTGCAACTATGATGACTCTGTGAGCCTAGGATTCTGTTCCTTCTGCTGTACTACAGATCATCTTCTCAGCCAGTTTCCCAATTAACACAGGGGCTCATCAACACACACAGGCACTGTTCCCACTTTACCACTGCAGAGTGCAAATTACTGAGAAATCCCACAGAAAGGAGATGAATAACAGATGAATCCCCCGTGGGGATTTGCTTTGCAGTATTACATTCACTGTTATTTTCCAAAGCTGAGCCCAGTGTGTGCTTTCCCTTGTTCAGCTAGCAGGAGCCGTGCTGTTCAGTAAAGATTTTGCAATGGGGTTATGTCCACAGCAGTGGTGTTAGGGGGCAGGGAGGTCAGGAATGGCCATATCTTATGGCATCTGTTGGTGTGGAAGTGTCAGATCCAGGCTCAGCATCGCAATCCCCCACCCCCAGCATCCCCAGGCTCTGCCCTACCAAAGGATGCAGTGACCCAGGCCATCAGTTTGGAGAAAATAAGACTCTGAGGACAAATCCTTTGCTTGCAGCTGGAGCAGTGTCATCTGGAGGATGCGCAGCCTCAGACCTGCCTTTTCCCTCCCTAAGTAAATGCACTGCTGTGTTCCTGACATATGGGGGGAGGAAAGGTGAGACACTGAGCTCCAACGGAGCAGCACTGGGTGCAGGAAACACCTCTCTGGGTTGCAGCAGCTCTGGGGTGCATTGGGGTTGGGATGCACGTGGCAGCACAGGAGCAGCTGCAGCACTGCTCTCTCTGGCAGCACCGCCGGCAGCACTCGTTCAGCTCACTGCATCAACGTGTCGGGTTGCGCAAACAGAACCTAATTGCTCCCGGGTTATTAATTGAGGTCACGTGTTTTGTAAACAGCTCTGCATGCACAGCATCTGCCAGCGCCACCAGGAGCTGTTTGCTTTGGTGGCAGTGCTTGCAACACGCCTTGCAAAGTGCTGGTGCTCTCTCATTCCCTGCAGCTGCAAGAGCCCCCACAGGGGCAAGAGGCAGCCAAACCCCTCTGCGTTTGGCCCTCTTTGCTTTCCTCTCTCCTCACCCTGATGATGGTTTGTCTCCTGGGTTTGCCATCCCCGCTGCAAGGCGGGATGGTTAATGAGGTCTTATCCCCTGAACTGCTCATTGCCCTCAGTGCTGGATCAAAGTGCTGCTCGTCTAATTGTTTTATTCTCAAACGTTACCTGTGGGTGAGCAGCACCTGAACGATTTCTCTCTGTAACCCTGCAGCATTTGGGGTCTCGGGAGGAGTCAGACCAAGGGAATACAGCAGTGCCCACAGGACACCTGGCAGGAGGTGTGCGTGGTGGGATGGAGCCAGGCTTGGCCTTGCATCCACCCAATTGCTCCTCCAGAGCTCAGGCTTTGCTTTTTGCAGCTCCATCAGAAAGCCCCTTTGGTGGTGTGGCTTCAGCAGCCAAATGCTTTATGGCTGTCAATAATTCATCAGGCAGGCAATACGGGATGCTGTGCCCTGCAGCCGGGCGGGTGCTTCTGCTCCTGTGCTGCCTGTGCTCTCCAGAGGTTCAGGGGGAGCTTTTGGTGGAAGCTTTAATTTATGATCAAATTCACTCTATTGATCCTGTTGTAGCAATATCTTGTCTCTGCAAATGGGGCTGAGGGCAGCGATTGCTTTTTGCAGAGGAAGCCAAGGAGCCGGTAAGTGAGCAGTCTGGGGTTTACTTCTCCCATGCAATTCACTTAAGGGCTTATAAACACCACAATTAAGCCAGCTCCTTCCTGAATTTACTTCAACCCGTGTGTTTGTTAACCTGTTGGAGGTTACCCTACCCGCTCCTTCGCTTCTCATCTTGGAGGAAATAGAACTACACAAAATAATGACGCAAAGCCCTTCGCCCCATTTGCTGTGGAGCCTGAGGGCACCAAGATGGAAACATCTATGTGGGTGTGCTGAACAATTAGCTGCAGCCTAATGGGTTTAGCAGGCCTGCAAACAATGCAGGAACTTCCTGCTCAGGAAGTCTGGGCACTGAATAGCCAACCCTGCTGAAAACCCAAACCCATCACTCACTGCAGAGAGAGGGAAGAGATGGATGAGCGGGGAAGGAGGTCAGAGGTGTAGGGAGGGGTTCCCATGGGTTTCTGTTTCTTTTTGCAGTTCAGTTGAGATGGCTGTGAAGCCAGGAAGCAGGCGATGCTTCCAGTTGAGGTGCAGCCCCATCACCAAACCTTGTCCCCCAGTGCCACATCCGTATGCCCTTTGAACCCTCCAGGGATGGGGCCTCCACCACTGCCCTGGGCATCCCCTGACCACCCTCTCCACGAGGAAATTCTTCCTCAGATCCAATCCAGACCTCCCTGGTGTGACCTGAGGCTGGAAAAATTCTACGTCGTGGATTTTGGCCCAGGCACAGCGTGTAGATGTGGCACTGAAGGACATGGGTAGTGGGCATGGTGGGACGAGTTGGGGTTGGACTTGGGGATCTTCAAGGTGTTTTCTGGCCTCAGTGCATCTATGATTGTAGGAGTGGGCATGGTGGCTGTGGGTTGATGGTGGGACTGGATGGTCTTGGTGAACTTTTCCAACCCAACCCATTCCGTGACTCTGTGGTCTTCATAGTCCCTTCCAACCCAACCTAAACCAACATTACCCAACTCATTCTATGGTTCTTCGATATTTAAGGTCCCTTTCAACCCAACCATTCAATGGTTTTATGGTCTTTGACTTCCCTTCCAACACAACAGATTCTGTGGCTCTGTGATGTTTAAGAACCCTTCCAACCCACACCTTTCAACCCAACCCAACTCAGCCCAACCCCACGAATACATTTTGTGGTTCTATGATTCTTAAGGACACTTCCAACCCAATCCTTCCAACCCAAGACACAACCCAACACATTCTATGGTTCTACGATTCTTAAGGACCCTTCCAACCCAATCCTTCCAACCCGACACAACCCAACACACTCTATGGTTCTATGATTCTTAAGGGACTCTCCAACCCAGCCCAACCCAACCCAACCCAACCCAACCTGACTCATCCCATGACTCTATGATCCTTAAGGTCCCTTCCAACCCAACCATTCTGTGCTCCTGTAATTCTACATTTTGGTACAACTGGGATTCAGGAATAACAGGATCCAGGCCCCAGCTCTCCTTCCTCAAGCAGTTGGTACTTTGTTGCATTGGAGTGAAATAACTGATAATTCTGAACCTCTCATGCGCCCTGAGGATGAGTGTGCTCGTGTTTTGCATGCTGCTTGTTGCAGAAATGAAAGGCTAACAGAAATTAAAACCGAGAACAATTAATATGATGATGACCGTGCGCCGGTTCTGTGGGCGTTTGCAAAGCATGACAGGATTTTGCTGTGCTGAGCAAGGCAGATTCCTACGGAGCACTTAGCTTTGTGCCACATGATTTATTTTGGCAGGAGGACAAAGCAGACCTGACAGAATGACAAGCACTGCTACAAAGAGCAGCTGCCCGGATCGGTCCCGGAAAGCACTCTGCAGGAACCCATTTCTCAGCATCAAGGTAAATGCATCCTGCTTTCCGTAACCCCTTTGGTTTTGCTGGCCTGGAGAAGCTTAGCTTCCTGCAGAAGGCATTGATAGGATTGCTGCTTATTCCTACAGAAATGTAGGCATCTAGCTGGTGTAAACCCTGCTGCTGTGTGCATTTATTCCCAAACAATGACTCAGGCCACCCGCCCTGCATTGGCCCCATGTGGATTCAGGTAGCTCTGTGTTGGGTATTTGGGCTGTCCCATGTTCCGGGGCACACAGGGAGGTTCCTCCGCATCACCCCAGAAGCTCTGCTGGGCCCAGTGCAGGCAGCCAGCCACACGGGCCGTGTCAAACCCCTCTGAGGATCTCCAGAAGTCGGTGTCTGTGAGTGGTTTGCTCCGTCCTGGAGCTGAGCCATGGGAAAGCCAGGTGGAAGGTTCCCTTTCAAAGCGAGGAAGAAATGTGGGGGCCACAAGGGACCACCGGTGAAAATTCTATTGGGGAAGGCGATGCACAGCGCAGCAACGTTCAGAAGGGAAAAAGGCATAAACACCGAGATAAAGAACGTCTGCAAATTGGGCAGAAAACATTGCAAATCAGCACCAACTGCTGCCTTGCAGGAAGAAATCGAGTGCTCAGCAGGCATCAGCTCATATTTCCATCTTTTGTTCTACAAAGCTTGGAAGTCTCGTGCTCTTTTCCCACGTGCCCACAGAGGCAGACAACCAAAGCCAAGCAGCAGCTGGGCGGCAATTTCTCCGCTCAATGGAGCGTGTCATTGAGCTTGTGAGGATCAGCCTTCAAGATGCTCTTTGAACAAAGAGAAGTTGGACGTTCTCTATCCTGACATCATCTGTCCCAGTGTTATCTTTTAAAGAAAGGGAGAGGACCAACGCTGAGGCTCTCGGGTGAATAAACGGAGCACAGGATGCGAGATGCTTCCATTGACTTAGCAGGGTTGGTGGTGACGTGGTGAGGGCAGTCATATAAAGCTTGCTCCTTCAGAGTCCTACAGAAATGCAATGTCCTGTCAGACTCAGGGCCACCATGTGTCCTCAGTTAAAGATAATTTAATGCTACCAGCAGTGTAGCTGGGAGTCAATATCAGAGTCCCACCAGGCATAAGGGAAAAAGACCCCAGTGTTCAAGGCTAACATTTCTTTATTATTTTAGCAAGGAACATTGCTTAGGCTTGTGGTGTTTTTTTTAATAAATGTGGATGAATTTAACCTTGTCATCCTTGCAGGTCACAAAGTGATCTCAGAGTCACATAGGCAGTGGGTCACCAGAAATGCATGCGCTGGATGCACAGGACTGGTGCCATGCAGTCCTGGGCTTTTTTCCCCACCCTCTTTCCAGTCGCTGCAGTTCTATTTTTTCACACTCCATCATGAACATCTTTAAATATAAAACCGCATCGATTTTTCCTTGCAAAGACATTTTAAAGCGGTTCGAAACTCCAGTCATGAAAGCCTCTGGTGTGCAAAATCAGCACGGGTCTATGTGGAGAACCAACATCCGTTTTGCTGAGTGAGACGTCCACGAGGGCAGGTGCTCAGGAGGAGCTGGGGGAGCTTCAGGTTGCAGATAGGCAGCTCTCAAAGTGGTGGTATGTGCTGGAATGATACTGGGAGGTGTCTGGAGCCCACCCCAAGAAGGGCTAAAAGGGAGGGATTTGGGTGGAAACGGGGTGAGGAGGTACCCATGTTCCTCATAGAGTATTCCTCATGGTATCATAGAGACGGATTTCTGCTCATGGAAAGATGAGAAGGGAAAAATCACAGAATGATAGAATGGCCTGGGTTGCAAAGGAGCTCAATGCTCATCCAGCTCCAAGCCCTGCTGTGTGCAGGTCGCCAAGCAGCAGCCCAGGCTGCCCAGAGCCACATCCAGCCTGGCCTTGAATGCCTGCAGGGATGGGGCATCCACAGCCTCCTTGGGCAACCTGTGCCAGTGCATAAGAAGCTCTGACTGATCCTTCATGTTTGCTGGACCACCAAAGCCATGGCCAGGCATGACAAAGGAGAGCAACACCTCTTCCAGCTCTGTGTTCCACACTGAACGGTCAAAGGGCTTCTTCTCACCCCTATGGCACAGCTGGGCTTGCCTGTCTCCAGCTACACAGCTCAGCACATGATGCTTCCCCCAAACCTTGTTCTATATTTATTTTTGGGTTTTCAAGAAGTTCTGTCACCCCGTCCAGTTTCTAAATGAGCAGATGACTTCCTTACAGAAGATAACATCAAGACCAGTGCTTGAACTGAACTCCCAGGAACACCAAACAATTGCACAGTGCAATTTGTGCATTCGAAGTGACTGAGGAGTGCAGTTTTTATCAGCATGAATATATGGGGGTGTGAAAGTTAATTGCTGCGTGTCCAAAGGGAACAGAGAAGCGTAACTCAAGCTGTTCCCTCCCAGGGAACGTTCCGTGGGCTGATGGGCCATGAACTCATAAAGATATCTGACAGTAATTCCCACAGTGCATCAGGATGGATCACTTCTGGACAGCTAACACTGGAATAGATAATGTCAAGATAGCTGATGTCAATATAGATAGCATCAGGATAGATAAAGTCAGGCCTGCTGATGCTTCCACTGAAGCCCATTGTGGCTCCAACACCCTGGCAAAGTCCTGAATGCATGGACTGCCATTTTTCCATGGTGCACCTGACCCTGGATTCAGCCCTTGATGTCTTCTGCTCTGTGCCTTGCTTGAAAAGCAGAACAGAGCTGTCCTTGCCCCACACCTCTGTTGCCAGTCACTGCCAGATCAGTGCTGGAGCTTTACACCCAGTTCCATGCAACGGGCTGCAATTAAACTGGCAAACAGAACAGAAGCTTTGTAAGAGTCTTCTTTCTATTCCCAAAGCATTGAAAGGGAAGTTATTGGTGTTCAGTTCCCAGTCCTACATTTTGCTGCCTATCTAGACTTGGCTGCAGTTCTGTATCCCCCTGTGAGTGCGCTCAGGAGCACTCATACTGTGCCAGCACGATGCAAGGCTTCGTAGAGAAGAAACTGCAAAGTTCCTGTGGAGTCTTTCAGAAATATAAAGAAAAAATAGTGAGTTTCTCCAAGAGGCCATGATTGCAGGGAGAAGCACTGCTGAGAATTTTGCTCCCTGCTCCTCCTGTGGTAGGGAGGACAATCTGGTGCTTGATCTTCTGGTGGTCTTCTATGACGGAGGGATGGCACTGGTGGACAAAGGAAGGGCAACTGGTGTTGTCTGCCTGGACTTGTGCGAGGCCTTTGGCATAGTCTTGCACCACATCATTGTCACTAAATTGGAGAGGTACGGGTTTGAAGAGTGGACTATTGGATGGAGAAGGAATTGGTTGCATGGTCAGAGTGGTTGGAGAGGGTGGTGGTCAGTGGCTCTGTGTCCGAGTGGAGGCGGTGCCAAGTGATGTCCCCCAGGGGTCTGTTTTGGGAATGGTGCACTTCGACATCTTTATCAGTGATGCTGATGGTGGGATCAAACCCTCAGCAGTTTGAAGATGTCACCGAGCTGAGTTGTAAAGTTGACACAAAGAAGGAAGAGATGCCATCCAGAGAGGCATGGACGTGCTCAAAAAATGGGCAATCAAGAACCCGGAGGGTTCAACAAATGCTGTTGGGTAGGGGCAATCCCAGATATGAGTACAGACCAGGAGAAGAACTCCTTGAGAGGCAGAAATCCAAGAACAGCTTAGATCGGAAGGAAGCATAGAGATCATCCAGCCCCAAGCCATCGTCCAGTTCCAGCCCTCTAGCAGAGAGGTTCCCTGCGAGATACGCCTTAGTAGCTTGTGGTAGTAATGGTGATGGGAGGATGGTTGGACCGGATGATCTTATAGATCCTTTCCAACCTCGTGATTCTATGATTCTGCAGTTCCCCTTTGCTCTGGACAGATGTCCTATCTGCAGTCTGACCCCCACTGCAGACACAGTGCTGGACTTGGTGGTGGCCCAGCTCTGCGCTCAGGTCCCTGATGGGAACCCATCTTGCTCTGCCTCTCTCTCAGCTTCCAGGACAGTGTTTGCCTTCAAGTCCTGCCTCCTTCGAGGTGTTTCCTGCAGACGAGTCATTTGGGAGGCATCAAATGTTTACGTAAATTGCATTAAAAAGCCTCTCCCTTCCTTCCTCAGCCTACGCAAGCACTCAGTTGGAGTTTTCGAGTCGTTAGCACACTGCCAATTTATAAGGAGGGGGGATGTCAGTGTGGCTTGGCCCTTAATGAGGAGGAGATGCTGAGCAGCTGCCTTTGGGGTTGCTTCTGGGAGGTCTGTGCAGCTGTCAGGCACGAGGGGCTCGTGCTTGCAGACCCACCTCATATCCCAGTGATCTTTTCCCCAGCTGATGGGTTAAAAGTTGGACTTGATGATCTTAGTAATCTTCCCTGACCTTAATGACTCTGTAAGTGGGCACGGTGGGGATGAGTTGGGGTTGGACTTGATGACCTCAGAGGTCTTTTCCAACCTTACTGATTCTGTGGCTCCGTGAGCCTAATGATTCAGTGATCCTGCGATTCCAACTCCATTGTGGATGGTGGAGATGCTCAGCGCAGGAGGAGCTGGGTTCCACGGGCTGATGGGGTCACTTTTGAGGATGGCCTTCGGCTGCAGGAAGGTTGCCTCTCAGCCAAATTTCATATATGTTAAAATAATGGGGCTTCCTGAGCTCCTGGATCAATAAATCTAGAGGATTCATTGTCACGATGCCCATCTGACCCAGGCCAGTTTATCCCACTGGTCCCAAGTCACGGTCTGAAACAACTAAATGGCACAGAAGGATGACACAGAGGCCCTGTTTCACATCCTATCTCCCTGCCCCAGCTGAGACGACTGAAAGGTATCATCTGCATCCTCACGTGTCCAGCCCTGGTGGTCTTCTGCCCCAAAGGGAAGAAGAAGAAGACTGATAGGACCTCATTGGAGGAACCCTGTCTTCAAAGGGCAGTCGATCCCCCTCGAGCCATGCCGGTATTTAGTACAACGTTTTCTACGAATAATTTTATTCAAGATTGGCTTAAGGAACAAGGAGGTCATAGCTCCTTGGAATATCTTGAGATGCGCCCATAAAATAAAAAGGGGGGAATTGCAGTGGGTTTTATCACGTACCCTAATCTGGGTTTCTAGAAGATGATCAAACTAGCTTGCGTGGCTTAGGAGCCAGGGACGGTTTGTGCTTGGAATGACTGTAGCATAGATTGTACCTAAGCAACGGTGCTTGGTATATGGGTTTATGGAATGTTCGCTTTTGTTCCTTCGATATGCCTGTCTGAACACTATACCCTAGGTATGTGATCTATAGAGTTGTTTATAACCGTGGTTTCGGGTTCTGTATCTTTATAAGGTTTGCTGTATTTACAATAAAGGAAGCTGTTCACTCATATTGAGTTGGTGCGCTTCCCCAGGTTTATCAGCAGGTTTCCCTGGCCAAGTGGGTTTATTCCCAACAGGACCCCATGGCAGACATCGTGCAGGGGCACAACTGCAACGGTGCAAACTGGGAATCGGACACCAGCAATTACCCCACTCTCTGTTTATTTGTTCACTAAGATATTCCCCAGCCTAACGATGCCCTGCGGTCAAGGCAGTGACTCCCGGAGGAGCGCAAAGAGGAGATGTGGCCTCACAGAGCTTTATGTGCAAGATTTGGCTGCCCGAGAAAAGCAAATCACCACCGTGGAGGAATGGGAAGTGAAGAAGTTCTTCCAGATTTTGCAAACAACTGAGTTTTGCTGAGATGCTTTTTTTTTTTTTTTTTCCCCCAAAACTTGTTGGCTTAAAATCACTGCAGAACTTGGGGAAAAAAATTGGGCAGTGCTCTTCGTGTTTTTGCTTGCTCTTTGCTTTTCAACCTTTGGTCACTAACAGTCATTTCATAAAAGTCACGTGCTGGAGACAAAAGGTCAGAACGTTCAATGAAAGAGCAAAGCAGTCCTTCTGCTATCAATGTCCACCTCAGGAAGCTGTGCTGAGTTTCCTCCCCTTTGCTTCTCCCAAAGGGTCCCGCAGTGGTTGCACCATTGCAGATCTCCCGTGGCTCCTGCTCCCTCCCTGGGTCCTTCTTCCAGTTCTGAGTTTTGTTCCCCCGTGAGATTCCTTTCCATCACTGGGAAGCCCCAGGGAGATGGTTTTCATCCCCAGATTCCCAGCAGATCAGGGATCTCCGGGGCTCTGGATTGCAGTGTGCTGCCTATGTGGCATCGCCCAGGGCCGGCTGCCACTTTCCCCCTAGAATAGGAAGCTGAGGCCTGGGGACCATTCCCATTCTGGGTGAAACCCCCTCATTTTGGTGGAAATCCTCTTGGTTTTTTTGAACCCTTAGGGGTTTTTTTGGTGAAAAAGCTCTTATTTTCAGTAAAGCCCCCCTTCTTTGGTTGAAACCCTATTGTTTTGATTGAGCCCCCCTTGCTTTCGTTAAACTCCCTTGTTTTTGGGGAAGCTCTCTCGTTTGGGTTGAAACCCCCCCTTTTATTGACTGACACCTCTTGTTTTGGTTGAACCCCCTTTATTTTTGGTGAAACCCCCTTGTTCTGGTTGAAACCCCCTTGTTTGGGTTTAAACTCCCTTTGTTTTGCGAAATCCCCTTCTGTTGCTTTTTGAAACCCCCCCGTTTCTGTTGAAATTCCTTTCGCTTTGGTTGAAATCCCATTGTTTTTTTGGTGAAACTGCCTTGCTGGTTTTTTTGTTTTCTGTTTTTTGAAACCCCTTTGTTTGGGTTGAAATCTTCCCTTTTTTTTTTTTTTTTTTGGCTGAAATCCCGACGTTTTTGTGAAACCTCGTTGTTTTTGTTGAACTCCCCTTTCTTTATGTGCTGAATTTGGTTCTTTTCGGTTTGATTTTGATTTGTTCTTTTTTTTTTTTGGTGAAACCTCCGTTGTTTTGGTTTTATTTTTGAACCCTCCTTGCTTTGCCTGAAAGCCCTTTGTTTGGGTTGAAACCCCCTCGTTTTTGTCACAACCCCTTGTTTTTGTCATAACCCCACTGTTTCTGGTTAAACCCCAATGCTTTTTGTGAACCCCCTCCCTTGCCTTTGGTGAAGCCCCCTTGTTGTGTGTGCTTGGGGCACTTGGTAGGATGACTGCTGGCTATTTTTGCCATGACATTAGCACCAGAGAATGCCCCCAGCCTGCTTCCATTGCTTCCATTGCGATCACAGACCTCACCGCTGGGACAGAACCAAACCCCAAATCCAGCGAGCTGGATTGAAGGAGATGGGGATGCGTGGTGTCACATCCCAGGCATTGAGGGCCAGGGATCACAACCTGTGCTCCAAGAAGTGGGAAGGGATGGGGAAGGGGCGAGGGGTTTGTGAACACCTGGATGTCTGTGCAGAACAAGACGCAGGGCAGCAGGGATGCCTGTCTCTCCAGCGGATCCAATGGCCACCAGCCTGCTCCTCTTTTCCTGCTGGATAAATAACCAGCAGGTGGTTGAGCCAGAATCACTGGGGTCCTGGTCCAGAGCTGTAACCCAGCCACGTGGAGTCCTGTGCAGGCATCTCCCTTTTCTGTGCTTTATTCTGCCCATCCTATCCGGCTGGCGTCCTGCTGTGCAGGATGACGACACGTGGCTGAAGGTTGTGGCACCCACACCCTGGTGCTCCTTAGGGTGCTGAGGTGGTCTGAACTCCTTTGGAGACTGGGAAAGGACGTGGTGAGCCACGTGGCAGCAGGGTAAGAGATTGGCCATCACCTCCCTCCCTTTACTGAGTGCCAGAGATGTGGTGGAGGGAGACTCCATCCCTCCTGGGATGGTTTGATGAAGGAGAAATGCTTCTGTGAGAGGAGCAGGAGGATGGATGCTG
Source organism: Tympanuchus pallidicinctus (assembly GCF_026119805.1). NCBI lineage: Eukaryota > Metazoa > Chordata > Aves > Galliformes > Phasianidae > Tympanuchus > Tympanuchus pallidicinctus. The sequence goes on along the minus strand of NW_026294754.1, from coordinate 2,103,973 downwards.
CCCTCAGGCATGAGTTTCTTGGGGCAGCTGTGCACACACCACAAATCCATCCCAAACTTGGCAGGAGATGGGCTCAGGGCTTTGTTCTGGGATGCTGGCAGTCTTTGACAAGTTTTCCTTCTGGAAATGAAGAAGAGCCACCCCGCTTTCCAGCAGAAGGTAACACCCTTTGCATCCAAATCTTAGCAAGAGCTAAAAATGAACAAAAAAAATGGGGGGAAACTGGAGAACTGAATTCCCCTCCCTGACCTCCTCCTGACTTTCTCGAGAGGAGCTGCTTGTTGCCATGTTTGGAAGGGCTCATTCCCATCCTGGATCTCCTGCCAGCACCGGGGAGGCTGCTGGGGTCAGGCTGGCTGGGCTGGGTATAGGAGGGCTGCACAACTCCTGCTGTAGACCTCAGGTCAAGGCCAACACAAGTGAGCAGCAGCCCAGGTGAAAGGATTTGTTGATCCAAAGCCATTTATCTGCTGAAGAAATGCACCCTCCTTACGAGCATTCACCCTCTGGTAATTTTGAGCAGAGATCTACTTAATGGTGGTGACTGAGCTTCAGAAAACCACTGCTGGCAGGAGCAGAGAGAATATTCCATTGAGCCATTAGGGCTGGAGAAACCTCTCAGATCCCCACACCCAAACCCAAAGCACCCCCACCATGCCCAATGACCACATCCCTCATTGCCACAGCCCCATGGCTCCTGAACACCCTACCACCTCCCTGGGCAGCTGTGCCAATGCTCAACCACTCTTTGGGGAACCAATTTCTCCTAATATCCAACCTGAACCTCCCCTGGTGCAACTGAAGGCCGTCTCCTCTTGTCCTGTCGCTGTTACCTGAGAAGAGGCTGACCCCCACCTCTCCACAACCTCCTTTCAAGAGCACAGTGAGGTCTCCCCTGACCTCCTCTTCTGCAAACTAAACCATCCCAGTTCCCTCATCTGCTCCCAATAAGATTTGCAAGGTTGGAGACAAGGCTGGTCGAGCAGGACTTGCCTTTTATGATCCCACATTGGCTAGTTTCTGTTCCATGACCGTGCCTTAGTGCAGGAGTTGCACAAACGCTTTTGTTGCAGTGTTGCAGCTCGCAGTGACGGTGCCTGATGCTCTCGCTTTGTGTCGGCAGTTCTTTGTGTTCTGCCACGGGCTGCTGCAGCTCTCCCAGCTCCTGGTCTCCAGCTACTTGAAGAGCTCCATCTCAACCATCGAGAAACGCTACGGCCTCTCCAGCAAGACATCAGGGCTGCTCGCGTCCTTCAATGAGGTGAGCCCTGCTCACTTCTCCCATCCATCCTCCTCCCACGCTCCTCTGCTGGCATTTCTGAGGCTTCTTGCTTTGTGTCCTGCTGCAGGTGGGGAACACGCTGCTGATTGTCTTCATGAGCTACTTTGGGAGCCGCGTGCACCGGCCCCGCTTCATCGGCTGCGGTGCCATCCTGGTTTCCTTGGCTGGGTTCCTCATGTCCCTCCCTCACTTCATCACAGGACCCTATGAGTACGACCAGTCCGTTGCCAGTAGGTACTCTAGGAACTTATTTTATGCCTTTTGGGATAGAGGAAGGAAACGATCTTCTCTTGAGGCGTCAGCAGCTGCAAGATGAGTTTTAATGAGCGAATTAAACCATCTCAGTGCCCAATGGCAACAGCTGCCCGGGGGGAGGCAGAGCCAGGAGACAGCTTGTATGCTGGAGCCAGAGGGAAGGGCATGAGGTGGGCATGAAGTTTGGTTCCCCTTGTCCCATGCTGCAGCCAGGCAGCAGGAAGGCCTTCTCCAGACATCAGGGCTCTCATCTTCCATGAATTGCACCAAGCTGACCTCACCCATAGCACAGAAGCCATCTCTTCCATCAGCTGCTCCAAGCTGACCCGCATCAGCTGTTCCTTTACTTTCATTTTCCTGAGATAAGGCACGCTGTGTACATTGACCCCTGAAGCTTTTTACGGGAAGGAAATTGGAGCTGTGGGAAGGAGCGAGGATGGCAGAGGAGGTGAAATGTCATCTGCAGTGGGTGAGCAGCAGCTTCACGCCCATCTCCTGCTTGCGGGGCATCTCCCTTCCTGCCCATGTGCATCTGAGACATCTGAGAGGGATTCATTGGGGTTTAGACCCTGTCTAAAAGTCAACATCTTGTGAGGAACAGGCATCTATTGCTCATGGAGAACAGGGTCAGGGTCAAATCAGGAGCTTCTTCCTGAAAGAAGGCGAATGGATGAGAAGAAAAGAAGGGAGAATCCTTCTCTCTTGTGACACCGTTCCCAGAGAGGTGGTGGATGCCCCAACCCTGCAGACACGCAGGGTCAGGGGATGGGGCTCTGGGCACTGATGGAGCTGTGGGTGTCCCCATGCATTGCAGGGGAGTGGGACCAGGTGACCCTCATGGGTCCCTTCCCAATCAAACCATTCTATGACTCTATGAAGTTCTGCCACAAAGCTCCAGCAAATCCTACAGGAGCCTCCAGTGAGTGCTTTTTCTCTGGCTCATCAGAGAGCAGCTGGGTTGCTCAGCTATGGGCACTAAAGGAAGATGGAATAGGTGAATAATTCACAGCTGCACGCAGGGATCGGGTGTAAATGGTGGTTGGATAACAATTAACCACTCATTCTGGAGTGGGTGGTGCAGGTGGCTCTGTGTTGAGCACTTGGATTTGCAGGTGATTTAGGGTGTAATGAACATCCTGTTATGAACACCTCCCATACGGTCTTATTCAGGTTGCTCAAGGAGGCTGTGGATGCCCCATCCCTGCAGGCATTCAAGGCCAGGCTGGATGTGGCTCTGGGCAGCCTGGGCTGCTGGTTGCTGACCTGCACACAGCAAGGGTTGGAGCTGGATGAGCCCTGTTGCTCCTTTGCAACCCAAGCCATTCTATCATTCTATGATATGATTATATTCCTGTTTTTCCTGCTCGCTGCAGGGAGATTGGAAGTAGATGATCGTTAAGGTCCCTTCCAACCCAAATCACTCTCTTCTTTTCTCCTGACCAACCCTCAGACCCTTTCTTTTCCCCACAGGTGTGTTCAGCAACACCACCGACCTGTGCCAACCCGAAGGCATGGGCTCCTCGGGGAACCTCAGTGACTCTATCTGTGCCCCCCACACCGCCAGGGAGAACCACGAGGTTCTCCTCGTCATGTTCATCGCTCAGGTGCTGCTGGGCATCGGCGGTGTCCCCATCCAACCCTTCGGGATCTCCTACATCGACGACTTTGCCAGCGAGAGGAACTCCCCCCTCTACTTGGGTAAGGCTGGGGCGGTGGTGGAAAGAGGGGAAAACAGAATTAACCCTCTGTAGCAGGAACAGACGGACCAGGTGTGCTGGAAAATGTGACTTAGGGGAGCAATTGGGATTGCTTTTAGGTGTGGGGAAAATGATAAGAGGCTGAAACAGCAGGAACAACCATCTAGAGGGTGGGCAAGCATCCTTCGGTGCAACAAGTGGGGGCAGATGCATGAGAGAGATGTCTCACGGTGGTGGGATGGATGAGATGGTCCACGCAGGTCCTCCAAGCCCTTCGGCATCTATTATCTGTATTTTGAGCTGGATGGGCCTGCAAGGATGGCTCAAAAACAGGTCACTGCTGTCTGGAAGCGCCCTATGAAATGGATAAGCCATTTCTGGAGACAGCCAAGGTCAGGCTGGATGGGGATCTGAGCAGTGCTGGAGCTGTGGGTGTCCCTGTGCGCTGTGGGGAGCGGGACCAGATGGCCTTTAAGGTTCCCTTCCAACTCAAACCATTCCGTGGTTCTAAATTTTGCTCCAGACCTTTGGAGCTCATTTAAAAGAATGGGAGCGGGATGTTTAGCATGTTTATAGTTTTCATCGGCAATTCAAATTGAAGGGTTTGCTGATAACTGTTATCACCTTCACCCTGCAAAGGGCGGGCAGTAAACTGGCAATGGAAATTAACACACATGGCATGATGACATCAAAAATCCCTTGAACAACTTAGTTTTATCTAGATTTATGATGTCAAAGGGCACATCTGGCTCCCTGGGGGAATTTCAACTTGCTGAGAAGGCTGGAGAAAGGTAGCAAGGAAACGTCTGAGTTTTGCAAAACCTTTCCTGCACAAGGAGCCTGGAAAGCACGGGGTTGTTATCCCCATAGATAGGATAGATGTCAATAGGAGAGAGGTGAGAAAGCTGCTGGGAAACAGCCCACAGTGGGGGCAGGTGTGGTGGGAGCCACCTGCAGCCCCCACGGCCCCTTTGCACGGGGGTGAGCCCCTCTCTGCTCTCTTCCCTGCAGGCATCCTGTTCTCCTTGACCGTGGTTGGGCCTGGGGTGGGCTTCATGCTGGGCTCTGGCATGCTGCGTTTCTACGTCGACATCGACAAAGTGGCTGGAGGTGGGTGAGGGCAGCAGCTCTGCTCGGCCATCCGTCCCCATCGTGCTGCGTTGCTGAGGAGCGAGCTGAGATGGGACCCTGGGCAGAATGTTTGGGTGGGTGACAGTCCAACCCACAGCACAGAGTTGGAACTGGGTGACCCTTAAGTGTCCCCTCCAACCCAAACTGTTCTGTGATTGGTAGCACGGCACGATCCAGGTTGGATGTTGTACCGTGGGACGCGGTTCAGTAGGGAAATGGGATCCTGGGCTCCATCAGGAGAGGGGTGGTCAGCAGGGACAGGGAGGTGATCGTCCCTCTCTACTCGGCTCTTGTGAGGCCCCACCTGGAGTCCTGTGTCCAGGTGTGGAGCCCTCAGTACAAGAAAGACAGAGAGATCTTGGAAAGGGTCCAGAGGAGGGCGAATGAGATGAGCAGGGGGCTGCAGCACCTCCCCTATGAGGACAGGCTGAGGGAGTTGGGCTTGTTCAGCCTGGAGAAGAGAAGCTGCAGGGTGACCTCAGTGCAGCCTATCAATACCTGAAGGGAACCTACAGCCAGGAGGGGAGTAAACTCTTCAGAAGGGCTGACAACAGCAGGACGAGGGGAAATGGATCCAAGTTGAGGGAGGAAAGATTTAGGTTGGATGTTAGGGGGAAGTTCTTCACAAGGAGAGCGGTCAGGCCCTGGAACGGGCTGCCCAGGGAGGTTGTGGATGCCCCGTCCTTGGCCGTGTTCAAGGCCAGGTTGGACGGGGTCCTGGGCAACCTGATCTGAATGTGGATGTTTGGTGGCCCTGCTGGGCAGGGGGGTTGGAACTACGTGATCCTTGAGGTCCCTTCCAACCCGGGTGATTCTGTGATTCTGTGAAATGTCAGTGGTAGGTGGGCTAGGTGACCTTGGAGGTCTTTTCCAAACTTGGTGATTCCGTGCTTCTACAGAACCGTGGAATATCCCGAGTTGGAGAGGATCCACAAAGACCAGTGAGCTCAGCTCCTGATCCTGCACCTCACCACCCAACCTTATGGCTGAGAGCTGTGTCCCAGAGCTCCCTGAGCTCCGGCAGCTCAGCCCCATGCCCACTGCCCAATGCAGCAGAACCTTTCCCTAACACTCAGCCCGACCCTTCCTGACACCTTCCCCAGCTCTCCAATTTACTGAGATCTCTCTGAGAGGCCTCTCTACCCAGGAGGGAGTCAACGACTTCTAATTTATTATCAGCTACACCCTTACTTAGTACACCTTCAGGCTTGGACCTCAGAACTGATGGTCCTCAGGGTGGGAACCTCCTCCATGGAGCACACCGTTGTCTTGGGTGCCTGGGGCCACTCAGCATCACGCCTTCGTTGCACTGTTGGACTCAGACTAAACACCATTCCATCTGTTTGTGCTGCAGATGAGGTCCTGCTGACCAACAAAGACCCACGGTGGGTTGGTGCTTGGTGGCTCGGCTTCCTGGTGGCAGCCAGCCTCGTGGCCGTGTCTGCAGTGCCTTATTTCTTCTTCCCACGGGAAATGCCAAAAGAGGTAGGAGAGGGGCTGGGGTTGGTCCCTGTGGCATTGCACACAGACATCCTTCCTCAAGGAAGGACGTGGTGTACGGGCAAGGTGGGGGTGGGTCAACGATTGGACTTTTAATGGTCTTGGAGGTCTTTCCCAACCTTCACGATTCTGTGAGTGGAGACGGTGGGGGTGGGTTGGGGTTGGACTCGATGGATTTGGAGGTCTCTTCCAACCTTAACGATCCCGTGGTTCTGTGAGTGGACGTGGTGGGGGATGTGTTGATGGTTGGATTCGATGGCCTTAGTGGTCTTTTCCAACCTTAATGACTCTGTGATTCCATGTGAGCTGTGGTTTGGCCTCACATCCAGCATCAGTTGTTCTCACTTAGGCTCTATGCTAAGCACAGCCCAGTTGAGTGAAACCCAGCCACGTGCAAGCAGCTCAACGGATGCGATGACTTCATGGGGGGACACCAAAGCAGCGCTTCTGTGCAGGAGAATATAGAACCAGGAAAGCCCTACGTGATGGAGGTCCTGCTTTCTCGCCCTCCTGGCCCAGCTGCACTCCCCACATCCCAGGGGAAGGAATGGTCCTTCTCCTTCTGCCTTGTCCATCTCGGGAGCTGCTGGCAGCTGTGACGCTGCTGGCCCGTTTCCTATGTATCTGATGAGGAAGTCAATCCTGTTTCATAGGAAATACAGACAATGGAACAATGCATCCCCAGCTTTCTTGAGAAGTGCCCTGGCTGTGTTTGAAATACTGAGGCTGGTGGGTAGTTTGTCTCATTTCCACTGCTAAACCCCATTTTTTCAGCACTCACTTGCACACGGGGTTGCAGCACCCAGCTTTGCTCACACCTCAGTGCTTCCAGTGGGGTCTCAACCTCTCAGGATCCTTGCTGAGCAAATTCATACTTGTGCCAGCACACAAAACAGCTGCTGGGCTTCCCAAGTGCTGTGCTGTGGTTCTGGCTTTCTGGCAAACAGAGCATGGCAGAGAACGACTCAAAGCATGTTGTTCTTATAAAGGAGGTGTGACACGGGAAGGCTGGGGATTCTTTTCGCAGTCGGAGTCCCATGGAGGTGCTTGGTTGGTGAAATTGCATTCTTTTCAATGTCATGGTCATGCTGCAGCCTGCCTGGCTGCCTCTCACACAGATTTCATCTCAAAATGCTAACACTTGTCTAAACAAGCACGTGCACCTCCTGGTGCAGAACAGCTCTTTGTTTCTCTGGAAATACCACATCAGCAAGTGATTCTTCAAGGGATTTGGGCTCCTCCTGCTTGTAAAGTGTCACCAGTTGGACCAGCTGGGCTTTTTTGAGGGGGATGTCGTGTTCTACCCCTGTTGGGTTCCCAGAAACGCTGCGGCCCTGTGAGGCAAAGGGGAGTCCTCACGACTTCATTTTCTTTCTCCCAGCTCACTCTGTGCACCTCACCTGAGCTCATGGTCATCCCTCCAGACCACAGCACACCCTCCCCAGTGGACATCATCCCACAGACATCTCTGGCTCGTTGGCCAAGAGAGATGGAGGATTTTCATTCTACAGCCACGTTTCATCTTCACGGCTTCTTTCCTTTGAAGTTCCTGGAAGGACATTTGCACTTTGTGTTAACACTAATGAGAGTTCGCTCCTTTGATCTTTTTTTTTCTCATGAATCAATCTCTCCATCAGTGCTTTTTTTGGTTCCCCTGCTTTGAAACCCATCAGTGCATTTCTAGCATCCTGAATAACACTGCTGGAGGGACAACCACAGCGAAGCCATAAAGTTGTCATCGTCTCAAGTTGAAGATAAGAAGAAAAGGCCTTTAGTGGACAAACTGCCTCCAGTCAAGACCAGTTTTATTCCAGTCATTCCAGTTTAATGCTGCTTGCATTTCTCATGGTTTTGTCCCAGACCTTGAGCATCTTCCAGTTCCCCTGTAGGCAGTTGGGTCAGTGCTGTACCATCCATCCCGGGTCTGAAAGGGGAAAAGGTGCCCTCTCAGCACCTGAAACAAAAGAGGAAGCACTAACCTTGTTCAGCACTGTGCCGAGGACCTCTCCAACCCGAGGAGCCCTCTTTTCCAACCATCCTGACTTCTGCTGGTTCCCCCAACGCAGCTCACTGCAGCAGGGCCGGCGCTTCCCCACCTCTCCTGGAAAAACCATCTTCAGTTCATTCTTACTCCTTCCGTGGCTGCACCACGTGGAGATGGACCTGGAGCATTTGCTGTTCTCCTTCTGACATACTGGATTTCCATTGCTTATTTAAACTCTGGCGTTGTTGAAGAGGGAGAACAGGATGCTGTGATCCACCCTTTGTCAGCCCCAAGCCCAGCGTAGCCCATCCATGTGGAGCACACCGGAAGAGATGACTGAGACAAAGCTTCTTTTGTGCTGGGTCCTTCTTCATCCTGATGCCCCGCGTGTGTTGGATCAGCTTGGAGAAGTGAAACATCAGGGCTGTAAGGAAGCACGAACATGAAAGGAACCATGCCACCAAAGATAGCAGGGAGAGAACAGGGTTGGCCAGGGGATTCGTGCCTTTGCAGTGGATTTTGGGGGGCATTTCATGGCAGGGCTGGATGGGTGGGCAGTGTAGGAGCTCTCAGGATATGCAGCAGTGCAATGGCTCTGTGTTGGCGCCCAAAGAGCATCTGCTGGGATTTCTGCTTTGTCCCTGGGTGAGATGAATCCCCTGTTGCCCATCCCTTCAGCTCTCGCTTGTAATTCACCCCTGAATTGTTTGAGGAGATGCCTGAAGGCAAAGGGAAACACCAAGGTAGGAGACCTATGTGGGCAGAGCAGAGGTTTGGGATGTCACCTCCCTTCTTCCATGCTTAAAACCATCCATCTCATGGCTGGGTGATTCAGCATTGGGTTGCCAGGGTTAGGGTCGTATGGTTAGGTCGAGGTTGGACTTGATGGTCTTGCAGGTCTTTTCCACCTGAGCAATTTTATGATTCTACGATCTCAGCAGCGCCTCACACTATGGGGCAGGAATTGGCAAACCAAGGACAACATCCTGCAGACAGATCAGCAGGGAACTTCCCAGGTCCCATGCTGTGGGATGGCAGTGACTTGCCTTTTTCTGTCCCAGGGACTTCGTGCAATGGAGAGGAAGTGAAAAATAACTTCTCCCATTTCTCTCTTGGGACAAATAGTCCACATTTATCCGAATCCTCCCACGTTGATCCAGCAGTGACACAGTTTGCTTCCAGGGCACGGAGAAAGGAAAAGAACCCACAGGGAACTTTCAATGATCCGCTCCTTTTGTGTTGTCAGCTGGTGGCCAAAGGTTAAAGAGCTGGGCAGGGGAATCCAAGCATTTGTTGAGATTCTTTCTCCCCAGAGCCCCCTTCTCCATTAAAACCTCCAAGCACCAGCCTGGAAATAGAGGACATTTGGGGAGCACTCGGAGGGCAGGTGGCAGAGTGCAGTGGTGCAGAAGCGGCTGCGTTACAGGAAAGTGTTGATCTCAGTGGTTGGATTTTCCCAGTGGAATGTCAAATACAGGAAGAGTTAAAAATAATCACCTGGCTCCACCTGAGCGAGGCTGCAGGATGACTATTTCAGCACTCAAGGAAATGGGACCCTGGGGGAACCCACGTCTGCTGGAAGAGACACAGAGGAGCGTTTGTGAGGAACACGACCCTGTCAGGAGGGAGGTGGGTGCTTTTCCAGGCGATGAGGTTTCACGTTTTGTTTGTGCAACACCTAAATAGGTTCGCTGACTTTGCTTTGCACTGTGCCTGGAGCGGCAGGTTCAGCTCAGCCAGAGGGGAAATCTGCTGGAAACCACAAATTAAACACAGAAAATCTGTATGTCACAAAGTGGGTCATTTATCCCCTTCTTCCCATGGTGTATCCGCATGAAACCAGGCTGCAGTAGCCACCTCCGTCTGCAAAGCAGGTCCTGCTCTTCCCCTGGCTCCCAGCCCTGCTCCGCTGTGTCTGATTTACTCGTGTCTGTGCATGGAAATGGGACAAGAATGCTCCATTTTCTTCTCCGAAGGAGTGATCAGGCACTGGCACAGCTGACCAGAGAGATGGGGGGGTCACCATCCTTGGGGATGTTTCAGAGCAGTGGGATGTGGCACTGAGGTATGTGGGATGGTGGGGTGGGTTGGGGACCTTGGAGGTCTTTTCCAGCCTCGGTGAGTGTATGAGCCAATGGCTTTGCTGGTGCTTCCTTGGGAAACCCAACCAAGACCCCTCAAAAGCCAGCTGCCTCCTTCACCATCCCAAGAAGCCTGACAGCGTTAGACAAAACCCCATTGCAAAAAGCAAAGGATGCAACAGCAGCCCGGTCCATCGAGCCCTTTAAGGAACAACCCTAAAAAAAAAAACCAGAGCACGGGGCCATTCTGCACGACATTTCCTACTTTTGGTTGTTTTCCTTTGGCAAGACACCTCAGCAGACGGCTGGGAAGCGCCGAGCCACCAACCTGCGTTGTTTTACCCAGTGATGTCAGCATGCCAATGCGTGATGCAACACTGAAATCCCCACGGCAGGCAGGACCCGCTCCCTCTCTGCTTGCTTTCCCAGTTTTCCTGCTTCACCCCTCAGGAATGCATTTCCTCCTGCAGGAATATATGGTGAATCTGAGCCAGTGCATCCTGCGTTCTCCTCCAGGGCTTTGCTCCTTGTATGGAGATGCACACAGATCTGTCATGTTTATACAGAGGCTGGGGGGATGTCGAGGACTGGGGATGTGGATTTGGCTCTGGGTGTGCAGCCCTGCATGCTGTTCCCACTCTGAAACAACAGCAGCTGTCAGCTGGGAAAGCTGCAGGGAGCAACAGCTTGAATTCGTTTTTGACAAATGCTTGTGGTTTTTGCTCCTGCCTGTCTGGTCCTGATGGAAAAGCGGGAGGAACTGGATTTGTATCTGTGCATTTAAAGTGATTATATCAATCTCTGTGCTCTACCGATGGCACATGGAGAAGGAGCTGCACAGATCCCACTGCTGCTGTGCAGAGACTTCAGAAGAGAGTGGCATTCTCAGCACGGGACATCGTGACCTTTCCAGTGTTTAATGTCTTGCTTTCAGAGAAAAAGAGCTCATTTCAGCCAACAAACCATCCAGCTCTTGTAGGGAATGTAGAACATCTAATTTCCATCAGATGAACTCATTTGTCTGACTCACATTAGCTGATGTGGGATGTCAGACGTGGCTCCCAGGGCCGCTGGCTGAAAATAAGCTGAGGTTTTCCATCAAACCACACTCCCCCTGAGCTTCTTCGCCGTGTAATGCTTCTGTAGTAGCACTTCTCACCTACTTCATGCCATTGTCCCACCAGTAAAAACCTGCAGAATGAGTGCATCCAAAAAACTCCCCTCTCCCTTGGCCTCCCTCTTGCTGGTGCAGGATGATGTGCAGGGACGTAGGGTGCTGCTCTTGGATGGCTCCTAAGGGGGTCGGGATGGAGCTGGAGTGATCCAAGGGCCCCACGTCCCACCTCTCTTTCTCTCTCCTTTGGAGAGGTGGCAGCAGGACAGGCAGGGTGTGGATCTCATCCTTACAAAGCTCCAACCACCAAATGACACTAAATTAGGGCTGTAAGCACCGAGACCCGGACACATCTGCCCTGCAGCTGCATTGATCCCCAGAATGGAGGTCCCTTCCACGGAGGGAAAGGATATCCCTTCCACGCTGTTGTTCTTAGGGGCAAAACCTATAAAGGCACCAGAAGAGAGCAGAGTTGCTAGAATTCAGCTGGGGTTCTCATAATCCAGAACAGTGGAAAGAGGCTGAGAGAGGTGAGGGGTCTGCAGCTGCACAGCACAACCCAGAGCCTTTGGCACATCCCTGTCGTTGCCTCTGAGTCTCCATCTCCATCTCCACTGAGGAGAAATGCTCATCCTCCATCCAAAACTGGAGAAATCCACATCCTGCGTCCCAAATGAGAGCTCCCTTTGCCTCATTTAGGTACACCTTGCCCACGTGTACATCGTTTCTTGGGTTTGTGTGCCCATAGATATTTATGAAATACAATTCAGTCCTGTGGGGAAAAGGGGAAAAAAAGGCTCTGAGCCTTGTCATGCAGACTTCTGCATGCTCTCATCCTGATGACAGGATTTGCTGGCAGGACACAGAGCATCACAAGCTCCATCTGTGGAGGGTGGGCTGCCCTCTGCTTTCCCCAGGCTGTGATTCCAAAGGGAGATTTCCCCTTCTTCCTTCAGCACAGCTGTGGGAGGGGTGAGCTGGGTGGGAATGTTGGTAGTGATCAACTCTTACCTGTCCACAGGTGACAAGTGGGAAGGAGATCAGCAGCAAGAAGAGCAAGGATGTGCTCCGCCAGCTCAGGTCGAGGTCCGAGCACGTGCAAAACCTCTCCCTGCTCCAGTTCATCAAATGTAAGTCTGTGGCAACCTCCTGCTTGGCAGGGAGTTTGTTTCTATCTGCGGTCTGAGTGAGGGAGTTGAGTGCATGGGAAAGAAAACATGCATTGGACTTCATCCTCTTGCTGGTCCATCATGGCTTCAAGCACTGGAACAGGTGTCCAGTGCAGCAGTGCTGTCCCCATCCCTGGAGGTATCAAAAAGACACACGGACGTGGCACTAAGGGACGTGGTTTGGTGATGGCAATCAGTAGGCCAGACTGATGGTTGGACTGGGTGACCTGGGAGGTCTTTTCCAACCTAAATTGTTTTGTGATTCTGTGTCTTCCCTGCTTGCTCGTCCACCCATCCTGGCAATGGGCAGTGTCCCGTTCATCCATCCTGTCAGTGCTAATAGGAAAGAGGGATATTCCTCCCTGTGCTCAGCCCTCAGGATGCAGGTAGGCATCCTGCTGGCTCAAATGCAATTCACAGATTTCCTCCTTGTCTGCACACAACCCACAGCCCAGCCTGTGCTGATTCAAGCATCGTATGAGAGGGGCTCAGCCCCATCTCGTTGTCTGGGAGTGGGAGCACTCAGCACTGCCTGGCTTCATGGCTCATCTGGTCAGTGGAAGTGGAAGCCAAATGGAAACCAAACCCTGCACCAGAACCAAATCTAGCAAGGAAGAGGGGGCAAACCCACAGCAGAGCCACGAGAAGGGAGAGGGGTGCCCAGTTAGAGCAGGGTTTGCTGCTTGAGTACCACCATCTGCTACTGCTCAGCTTCCAAGTGATCACAGTCCTGCCCCCAAAACCTCCTCAGCTCCTGTCTGTCAAGCCTGGTGACAACGTGACAGCCACGCTGTCCTGCTTGTCCTGCAGGGGATGGCTGCAGCCAGGGTCTGAGCGTTTAAAACCAGCTGCATGTCTGTGCAGGCTGGAATTAATCCAGGGCAGTGAGCTTGTTTGGAAGTCGGGGGGCTTAGAGATGCACTTAGAACTGAAGGGAATCAGCTGGGCTTGGGTCTATTGAGGCTACGGGTCAGGTTTGTTTGACATAAATATTTGGTTCTTGGGCAATTACTTAAGAAAAGTGACCCTCTGCAGTCCATCCACATCTATTTCCCAAGTATTATCCCTTTCATTTATTGCAAGCTCTCTTGTTTTACGAAGGTCAGCACAGGGCAGGCACAGCCAGCGTGGGCAGGTTTTCATTCTGCTCTTTGCTCCACTCACTTGCAGCCCAATGCTGAGCTATAAGAGCCAACCTGGGGGCTGTTCCCCCACTGACTTTGCTGCACCATCATTTAGCAAAACATTCACCCAGCACACCGCTGCTGGGAGCTGTCGTGTGGGAGCAGATTTATGGCGTTCAGTTGGGATTTTTCACGCTGATGCTCTGCTCTCTGCCCCCCAAAAATGAGTAAAAATGAGCTCCCTGTACCTGAGTGGAGAGAGGAGGAAGTGCCTGGCATCTGTGTGGGGTTTGCATCAGGGCTGTGATAATAAATCCATTATTGCCAAGAGTTTATCCCCAAGTCTGAGCCCTGAGAATCTGTAATTTTGGCCAGGAAAGCAATCTTGCAGAGGTGACCAAGGTTTTGTAAAACCAGCAGCGGCAAAGCTCAGGGCTGGACCTCACTCAGACATCTGGAGGTTGGACTTGGTGATCTTAGAGGCCTTTTCCAAGCTTGGTGATGCTGTGATTCTCTGATCTCAGCCCCAGCAGCTCAATATATACCTCCTGCTTACAGAAATGGGGCTGCAGTGATGTCCAGTGCCAGCCTACAGTGCCATCCTTGCACCCACAAAACCCTCGCCATATCCAGAATACGGATGGTAGGTGGTGTTTGATGACGTAACAGGGGCAGATTAGATGAAGCAGAAAGAAGTTAGAAGTTAATTAGTTAGAAGCTGACTCATCTGCATGCTGCTGGATGGAGATGGCCATTGGCAAGAAGATGTGGGTTGGGCCTCGTCCTCTCGGTGTTCCACCAGCATCCCAAGGGGTGCCAGGGGGGTACAGGGACAGGAAGCCCTGTGCATTTCTGCAGGTTGTGTTCCTGCACGTGGCCACGCTGACGGCTACGGGTTTCCTGTTCGGGGTGGGATGAAGGAAAGCATCAGGATCCCGTCAGGAATCGCATCAAACTGAGATGACAGCAGACTGCTTCTGCCTCCATCCCAGGACTTCCCTATGAAAGCTTCAAAGTGAGGACAAGCTCGGGCCCATGGATGAGGTTCTCTGCATTCTCATTTTCTCTGGCAGGTCTCTGGGCTTTGGGTCTGTTTGGATTGAGGCTTGAGGAGCAGCTTGCAGAGCCCCGCGGGCTGCACTTCAAGGACAGGAAGAGCTTTCCCATCCGCAGGCTCGATAACAGGATGGGGTTGTGTGTGGGGCAAAGCACTGGGGACCTTTCCAAACAGTGAGGTCAACTCCTGAGAAACAAGCAGGCTCCAATAACCAGAGCTATTCAAAATGAGGAAAGTCAGAGCGCTGTGGGGAGCAATCCTGGCTCCTGCACAGATGTGCTGGGTGACTTTGGGCTGCTCCCTGCTCCTTTTGCTGTGCTCCATTCGCAGCCTTTGGATCTGCTCGCAGCAATGAGATCAGTGAGCTAGAAGTCATTTCCATCGCTAATTTCCATTGCTAATTTCCAGCCTTCTGCTGAAAGCACCTGGGAGGACGCTCAGCCGCTGCTGCACAATTTGGGAATTAATCCATGAAAGGTGATCTTCAAAGCAATTAAAATCTGGGGCTCGTGACCTGTTGGTTTCTCGGTGATGCCTAAAGATGGTTTCAAGTTTTGTGGGTTTTTTTTAAGGGTTTTTTAGGACTTTATTCCACATGCTTTTAGTACCAGGCTACCTGGACCTATAAGGCTATCCAACTACCAACCCATCTCACAGAATCACAAAGGCTGGAAGAGATCTTCAAACTCATCCAGTCCAACCCCAACCCATCCCCACCGTTGCCCTCTCATAGAATCGTGAGGGTTGGAAAAGACCTCCAAGATCACAAAATCCCATTGTTGACTCATCCCCACATGCCCATGCCCTTGTCTCGTGGACCTTGGGCTCTTTGGACTCTCTCTGGAGCCCTCCTTTGGCCCAACATCTCCAGCTGTTTGCACAACCCTGGGAGCAGAATGTTGATCTCAGAGGGAATGCTCCCATGAAGGCGAGCTTTCCCTTTGCATTTGGTCACCCTCTGGCAGCCATGGAGAGGTCTTTGCTCTTCATGTGACTTTTTAGGACGAAAACAATAGAAGTGAATGCACAGCTTGGGGCAGCTCCTGGCAGATGGTTCTCCCTGCTGGAGCAGATAGAGAGATTGTCCTCATGTTTGTGAGCTGCTGGGAATTAACACCATTAATTTACAGCAAGGCCCTCGCATTAATCCTCCCTGTTAATTCCTTATCTCTGCTCCAACATATTGGCTTTCAGAGCCCTCATCTGGGAAGCTCATCTGCTGTTTGTCTGGAAGTTGCCTTTTATGTATGCCCTCTGCTTACGTGCTGCAAAGCAAAGGCATGAGCAGAACGAGGGCTCAGCATGGGGGAGAAGCAGCTCCGGGCTGGAGGTCTGCAGCTGGTGGGTGTCAGTGTCCCTTCAGCAAGTCTTTGCTCAAGTACCAAGAGTTTGGCCTCTGGGGAATCTGCTGGCATTGTTTCTTGCATCCTAACCATTGAAAGTAATAACAATAATAGAGAAGCGTCTTTACTACCGAAACAGAAAGGACACTGCAGCTTCAACCACAGCAAACAAACAAATTAACACTTAGTGACCTCCCAGATGTTTTTCATGCCATGGCAGAAAGTTTCGGGGAAAGGAACCGAGGCTGTTTCCTTGGGACATGTATGCAACCACTGATGCTTCCACCCGGCTTCTTCGCGTCCAATCCACCACATAATATAAGTGAAATGATAAACCCTGAAAGCACTCGTTCTGCCTTTATATAAGGGAGATCTTTGGTAGACCTCTCCAATCCCGAATTGTTAATCCTGCACAAGGTTTTCCATGGGATCACACGACGGCTTGGGTTGGAAGGGACCTCAAAGAGTTCCAACACCACTGCTGCAGGCAGGATTGCCAAAATCCTGCCCAAAACTCTGGGGAAATTTCAAAGCTATGCCATTTTCTATGGGTGGTATTTTGCTGTTCCCCTCTGTACGCAGCAGGCTGCCCTTTCTCCTTCCAGATTTTCCTGTGGTCCTGCTGAGGAACCTTCGCCACCCCGTTTTCTTGCTGGTGGTGTTGGCTCAGGTCAACCTCTCGGCCATGGTTGCTGGCTTAGCCACCTTCATGGGGAAGTTTCTGGAGAGACAGTTCTCCCTCACAGCCTCCTTTGCCAACATGATCATTGGTAAGTGTTGCTGTCGTGCGTGGGGACTTGCCAGGTTCTGAGCTCCTTCTTGAAAACCAAGGAGAGGAGAACAACTCATGGCAAGAACAGAGCAAGGAACCATCTGGGTTGATTTGTGCCCGTTTCTCTGGTAGGGATTGCTTTACACAGACCATTAGTGAAAGCTCTCTCAACAAGCATGCATGAAATAAAATGAAAAATGGCAAAAATACTCATGTGCATTGTAAAGACACTTTGCAGCAAGAGAGCAGCCCAGCCGGAGTCTTCATCTTCTCTTAATCTTACTGTAGTTAGACTAATTGCTCATAAAAATTGGGCTAATTTCTTGCTGTTGGTATTGTTATGAAGGAAACAAAGATATTGCAAGCAGGATATGTTCTCACGAGACAAAACTGCTTTTACTTTTAATACCCAGAACGTCCAGTCTCAAGCTGGGACCTGTGTCATGGTAACCAAGATATGAGGAAAAAGGCTTGAAATCAGCCAGAGCACCCAGGGATCTAGATAACAGACGGGGATCTTTTGAAATGTAATTCTAAGCAGCATCCTCAGAGTGAGGATCTTTGAAAAATAAATTGGAAGAAAGTAAGCAGAAAAGAGGAAGGTTAAGTGCTGAAATGATGGTGGTCTCCACTGATGTGCCCTACTGGGTCGTGCCCAGCCTTGATTTACTCTTGGCATTAAAGATGTGTGGCGTATTTCTCATATGGATTTATCCACCTTTCACTCCTGGCTGCTAAATCTTGCTTCTCCTTTTTCTGTTATAACTGAAAGCTCTCATGCAGCCGGAAATCCTTTCCTTCCTTGGGTATTTATAGGGTATTTATGGGCTGAAGGTAACTTCCTTGTTGATCCTTTGATGAATTAAACACACTGCACTTCTTCAGTATCCCTTTATATGCTGGGATTTTCAAAACCCCAAGTCTGTCATGGAAACCTTTACAGTTTTGTAATGATGATGGCAGAAACGGGCACACTGTTACATCAGTGGTTCACTGTGCAGAAAATAGCTATCCTGGAATCCTGGAATGACAGAATTGTAAAGGTTGGAAAAGACCTCCAAGGTCTCCAAGTCCAACCCCAACCATCCCCACCATGACCACTTATAGAATCATGGAATCATGAGGGTTGGAAAAGACCTCCAAGGTCTCCAAGTCCAACCCCAACCATCCCCACCATGACCACTTATAGAATCATGGAATCATGAGGGTTGGAAAAGACCCCAAGGTCTCCAAGTCCAACCCCAACCCATTCCCACCATGACCACTTATAGAATCATGGAATCATGAGGGTTGGAAAAGACCCCAAGGTCTCCAAGTCCAACCCCAACCCATCCCCACCATGACCACTTATAGAATCATGGAATCATGAGGGTTGGAAAAGACCTCCAAGGTCTCCAAGTCCAACCCCAACCATCCCAACCACAACCACTTATAGAATCATGGAATCATGAGGGTTGGAAAAGACTCCAAGGTCTCCAAGTCCAACCCCAACCATCCCCACCATGACCACTTATAGAATCATGGAATCATGAGGGTTGGAAAAGACCCAAGGTCTCCAAGTCCAACCCCAACCATCCCCACCATGACCACTTATAGAATCATGGAATCATGAAGGTTGGAAAAGACCTCCAAGGTCTCCAAGTCCAACCCCAACCATCCCCACCATGACCACTTATAGAATCATGGAATCATGAGGGTTGGAAAAGACCCCAAGGTCTCCAAGACCAACCCAACCCCTTCCCACCATGACCACTTGTGTAATCATGGAATCATGAAGGTTGGAAAAGACCCCAAGGTCTCCAAGTCCAACCCCAACCCATTCCCACCATGACCACTTATAGAATCGTGAAGGTTGGAAAAGACCTCCAAGGTCTCCAAGTCCGACTTCAACCCATCCCCACCATGACCACGAAACCCCCTGGTTTGGAGGTCAGACACCAAGCTGTGGGATCTGCCTTTCCCCAGGTTCTGTGAACATCCCGGGGGCGATGGTTGGCATCGTGGTCGGCGGTGCCATCCTGAAGAGGTTCCAGATGTCCCTGAAGCAGTGCAGTGCCATGTGTGTCCTCGGCATGCTGCTCTGCCTGATCCTTGCCTTCCCCCTCGTCTTCCTTGGCTGCCCCACACAGAAGGTTGCCGGCATCACCTACAGAGAGAGGTGTGCAGCTGAGCGGGTTGGGGGGCTCACTGGGGTCACGCTTTGGGGCTGGGCTGGGACTTGAGCAGAACACTCAAAATTGTGTTTATTTCCTTAAAACAAGGCAAGGGATTCATGCTTTTGTGAATAAACTCTGAGTCTACAGCGTCCTTACTCACGCCAGCTTCATTGACTGGTTGTGAAACTTGAGAGAACGCGTTGTTGTTTTCTTTTTTGGCACAAAGAGCACAAGATTAAAATTTCATCTTGGAAAGCACAGGGCTTTGCTCACTGGGCTAATAACACGGCCAGAGATCAGACCTGGGAGCACTGTGACTCCTTGCCCACGTAGTCTTCCCCAGATCCTCCACCCCAAATTCTGCATGCTGACCCATTCACATTCTTGTGGTCACCGCGGGCCCCAAAGTGGTTTCTGTGGGTCACAAAGGTCTGAGACCCCACATTTAGGGCTTGGGAACACAAAATGAAAGAATTGGGCAACATGCTGGCCCATGGGTGAATGCTACTCCCAGGCTCCAGGGGCTTATCATGGAATTTCTATGGGATCTTCCTCATGGGAGAGGCTCAGCATTAAGCAACTAGTGTTTCATTCCTAAGCCTATATAAACAGGTATATCTATATATATTAAATATATAAATATCATATATATTATATTTTCTGTATAAGATGCGTATTAATTATGCTCAATGCCATCCATCAGTATTTCCTTTCTGTTGTAGCTCTGAATTTGGACACTACGCCTCAGAGTGCAGCATCCAATGTAACTGCCCCAGGAAAGCCTACAACCCCATCTGCGGCTCCGATGGCATCGAGTACATCTCTCCCTGTTACGCAGGCTGCAGTACCGTCAGCATCGCCAACAACTCGGTCCTGGTGAGTCATTCCCACCACAACCACATCCTGGTTTGGGACAGCTCATGAGAGATGGCCAACGCAGTGCTCAGGTTGGGTCAACAGGTTCTCCAGTGTTCATTGGCCCCGTGCATGGCACGCGGTCATAGAGTGGCCAACACAACCCATGCTGGTACAGGTTCTTGGCCGAGGCAGCAGGCAGAATCCTTTTTGATACCCATCCTTTTAGGATATGTCCTCATCTATCCGCTGCTCCACCCCAGAGACCACTGCTTCCACAGCACAGACACCACCTACAACATCTCCCTCACCATCAGGAGCTTCAGTGGACACCTTGATACCCATCCTTTTAGGATATGTCCTCACCTATCCACTGCTCCACCCCAGAGACCACTGCTTCCACAGCACAGACACCACCTACAACATCTCCCTCACCATCAGGAGCTTCCATGGACGACACAAAACCCTTCTATTTTCCCTTCACCCCAAGCCAGTGAGGTCACCTCTCTTAGCTGCGTTCCCTGTGGTGGCATAGGAGGACATGCAGTGAGGGCAGGGCTAAATAAACATCTTTGTCACCCCCCTGTGTGACACCTCTCGTACTTAAGGGATGCTTTCACCATGGGGTGAACCAGCCCACCTCCACTGGACTCCTCCAGTGAATAAATAACCAGGAAATATTTGCCAGTTCAAAGACCTCTCTGGAAAAAGTTAGCAGTCCACAGAGGGTAAGTGGTTTTCCTTCGTGTTCTTGGCGCAGGATGTATTTGCAGCGTGCAACTGGCTGGGGACTTTTTTAGCAGCACTTGGTTAATTAACAGCACTCCATTTTAATAACAATTACATTTCCTGCCAGAGCTTGGTCCCAGATGTGTTCTTCTGCACGCCTGTGCCTGCCTTTTGTGCAGCAGATCCTTGTCAGCTACTTTTTTCCTCCTCAGAGACACCTCCAGCCCTTCGGCATGCTCTGTTCCTGAGCATCACCTGGCCCTGTAGTCACTAAACATGTTATTATCCGTGTATTGTCTATATATTATTATATATAGCTACACGCTACAGTAAAATAGGGACTCCCTTTACAGTGCCATGCCAACACTCCTTATCAAAGCCAGCAGTACTCCTTCCTCTCATGCTAGCATCCTTTGCCAAATCTTTTATTCTAACCATCAGTGCACCCTGAACACCTCCTGGCTGGACTCCAGGGGCTCCTGCAGCCCATTCCTCATCCTCTGGGGCGCCCACCTCTTCAACCAGCTGTGTGTGATCTGCTGGCTCGCTGAGGTCTGGCTCTGCCCCATCGTCCAGATCATTAATGCTTGAGACCCGGGGCTATGGCTGTCTCCATGGCATTGGGTCGTGGTGCACGGCCATGCGTGACAGTGGGAATGTTCCACTGCTCTCAGCTGCACTGTATCCGAGCTGGTCAATGGGCACCCCAAAATTTGGGGGACTGGAGGGTCTGATAAGGGTGAACTAAGAGAGAAACGTGCACCACTGATGGGAGCCTCTCAAGAAACTAGTTGCCAGATGCTTCTGTTGGGCACGGCTGAGATACCACTCTGACAGCCCCTTCCTGCCCCCACATCGCATCCTGCTGTGGGGATGCTCGTGGATTTCCTCCTCATCCCATTTCTCTGGTGGTTCTCACAGCAGACAGAGCAGCTCTGCACTGCAGTCCCCGTGGCACCACATCACAGACAGTGTGTCTCACAGGGACGGCCCACCCGCAGCTTTGTGGCTTGCCCCCACTGCTCGGAGTGTTTGGCAGATGGGGTCACACTGCTGTGTTGTCCTCTGAGGTTTTGGATGAGAGGGGCGCATCGTGGCTCCGGGGCACCGCCACAGGCATCTCCAACCCTCCATTTCCTCTTGGCTTTACGCAAGTGCCCTGAATGTTGTGACTCTGGAAGAAGTGGTATATAGCTCATGAGAGCTTTAATGTATCCGACTGCACTTTTTTTTTTTTTAATCAGCCTTGACCCAAATGAATCTCAACTATCACAGGCATTTATCTATGGAGGGGCTGAGCTGTCCTTTGGAGACTCACATGGATCAAAGTTGAAGGAGGAAAGATTTAGGTTGGATGTTAGGGGGAAGTTCTTCACAAGGAGAGTGGTTAGGCCCTGGAACAGGCTGCCCAGGGAGGTTGTGGATGCCCCGTCCTTGGACGTGTTCAAGGCCAGGTTGGACGGGGTCCTGGGCAACCTGATCTGAATGTGGATGTTTGGTGGCCCTGCTAGGCAGGGGGGTTGGAACTACATGATCCTTGAGGTCCCTTCCAACCCAGGTGATTCTGTGATTCTGTGTGATTCTGTGATCTCCTTTGTTGAGTGCAGAAGGAGCCTGCTTTGGTCCGGTTCATTTCAGATGGCTGAAGAAGATCAGCGTTAATCTGAGCTATTAAGGCCCCTTTCCTGGGGGTGGGAGGAGGGGATGTGAACCCTTTCATCCCCAATCTCCTCCCCCTCCCCCTGGAGGTTAGCGCCAAAATGCACAGCACAAGCCAGCAAACTCGCATCGGGTCTGAATGTTTTATCAGCTGTGAGACATTTCCACGCCAAGAATTCAGATTTATGCACGATGCCAAGGCGTTCAGCTGACAAATGACAACATTCTAACAATGATGACATCCAAAATCTGTGCAAAAGCATCTTTGGTGCACAGCAGGCATGAAACAGGGGACAGGGGGGCAATTGCTGGAGCCCATGTGAACAAGACAAGGAAGTGTCTGGGTTGGGAGCACAAACGAGTGCTTCTGGAAGCACAGATAAGGACCAGAGGTACTGCTGTGGTTCTTCCCCATCAGCTGTATATGCTTGTGAATGTGACATCCCAGTGATGCTCATGGGGCCCAGTGAGATGGGAACCTTCTTCCAGCAGTTGGCTGTGTGCTGGAAGCTGGATGTGGGGATGGAGAGCGGATGGGAATATGGAGAGCTGGTGTGGGGATGGAGAGCTGGTGTGGAGATGGAGAGCTGAAGATGGGGATGGAGAGCTGGTGTGGGGATGGAGAGCTGGTGTGGGGATGGAGAGCTGGTGTGGAGATGGAGAGCTGGTGTGGGGATGGAGAGCTGGTGTGGAGATGGAGAGCTGGTGTGGAGATGGAGAGCTGATGTGGGGATGGAGAGCTGGTGTGGAGATGGAGAGCTGGTGTGGAGATGGAGAGCTGGTGTGGAGATGGAGAGCTGGTGTGGAGATGGAGAGCTGATGTGGGGATGGAGAGCTGGTGTGGGGATGGAGAGCTGGTGTGGAGATGGAGAGCTGGTGTGGGATGGAGAGCTGGTGTGGAGATGGAGAGCTGGTGTGGAGATGGAGAGCTGATGTGGGGATGGAGAGCTGGTGTGGAGATGGAGAGCTGGTGTGGAGATGGAGAGCTGGTGTGGAGATGGAGAGCTGGTGTGGAGATGGAGAGCTGGTGTGGAGATGGAGAGCTGGTGTGGAGATGGAGAGCTGGTGTGGAGATGGAGAGCTGGTGTGGAGATGGAGAGCTGATGTGGGGATGGAGAGCTGGTGTGGAGATGGAGAGCTGGTGTGGAGATGGAGAGCTGGTGTGGAGATGGAGAGCTGGTGTGGGGATGGAGAGCTGGTGTGGAGATGGAGAGCTGGTGTGGAGATGGAGAGCTGGTGTGGAGATGGAGAGCTGGTGTGGGGATGGAGAGCTGATGTGGAGATGGAGAGCTGATGTGGGGATGGAGAGCTGATGTGGGGATGGAGAGCTGGTGTGGAGATGGAGAGCTGGTGTGGAGATGGAGAGCTGGTGTGGAGATGGAGAGCTGATGTGGGGATGGAGAGCTGGTGTGGAGATGGAGAGCTGGTGTGGAGATGGAGAGCTGAAGATGGGGATGGACAGGTGAAGATGGGGATGAGAGCTGATGTGGGAATGAAGAGCGCGTATCCTCACACACTCCTGCTCCCCTCTGTTGAATTCATTGTACTTCTTTATTTTTTCCTCCTGCTCCCTCAAGTGTTGAGTGCTAATTACTGCTAATTATTTACAGTCAAAATCCAAACACCCTCCCCTGCCACATCAGCTGGCAGCTATCCCTGGCATCCCCACTGCTTTCCTCAACCCAGCAGCTTCTCTCTCCTTTTTACAGAACTACACCAACTGCATCTGCATCTCAGAAAATGGGCTCGTGGGCTCCGCCAAGCCCGGAACCTGTGGCACCAGCTGCTCCCACCTGCTCCTGCCCTTTGTGGTGCTCTCCTGCCTGGCAGGGATCCTTGCCAGCACATCCCACACGCCGTCCTTCATGCTCATCCTCCGGTGAGCAGGGCAGGGGGGTCCTGGTTTGGCTGCAAGAACTCCTCTAAGCTGCATGAAGCTGCATTTGGAAAAGCAAAGGGTTCTTGAAGCGGGGAGGAAAGCTGAGGGGTTGGCTCACAGAACCATAGAACCATTCAGGTTGGAAAAGACCTCTCAGATCCCCAAGTCCAACCCCAATCCATCCCACCGTGCCCGCTCAGCACGTCCTTCAGTGCCACATCTCTCAGCATCCCCATGTTTGCCCCCAGCACCCCTTTCCTATGCTCAGATCTTCCCTCTCTGGCCCACCAGCCTTCTTGCTCCTTCTCCTCACCCACCACTCATATCTCAGTGACGAGCTACACCATTGATTTATCGCTTTTTAATGCAGCCCCCTATTAAGCTAGGAGGTTTAATTGGATATCATCTATAACGGATACCTTCCAGCCCATTTCCGTGGTTAATATGCTCAGAACAGCTGCTTTTTATGGATGAGCTGTGGTTAAAACTTATTTTTACCTCGACCCCCCCAGGCAATATTAAATCACTGCTCAGGACAGGAGTGAGCCCAGCCTGTTCCAAACAGAGAGGAGAAGGTGTGCTGCCCCCAGGTCCTCCCAGCTGTGACCCCGGCCATAACCACAAGGTTTATTTCAGAAATCTGGGGTGCCACCAAAATACACCCTGGCACAGCACATTGCAAAGAGAGCCACTTCCCCAGTGGTGAAATAACTTCTTCAGCTGCAGAAAGCAGCCTTTGTGCTCCTTGTGTTTGGCAGAGCTATCTTGGCTTCTGTTGGTGTTCTACTCATACCAACTCTGTTTCCTGGACACGAAAAAGCTGTGGTGAGCTCAGAGCCCCAGTGAATGAAACAGCATCCTTTCTGCTGACCTACAGGGGAACTGTGTGGGTCCTTGGTGGTTCGGTGGAAGGACA
Organism: Tympanuchus pallidicinctus; assembly: GCF_026119805.1. NCBI lineage: Eukaryota > Metazoa > Chordata > Aves > Galliformes > Phasianidae > Tympanuchus > Tympanuchus pallidicinctus. The sequence goes on along the minus strand of NW_026294754.1, from coordinate 2,079,270 downwards.
AGTTTTTGGGTGTGGGCACTGCAAGATTTTGTGATGCTGGGGAGGGAAAAACCCATCCTTGCACAACTGCAGGAGGTCACACTTTCCATCTCGTGTTGCAGGAGCATCCAACCTGAAGACAAATCGTTTGCAGTTGGGATACAGTTCATGCTGCTGAGAGTTTTAGGTAAGTTGAAATTTGGTGAGATGCTGTCCTGGAAAACTGTATCAGCTGGTAGGAATGTGCACGGATTCCTGAGCAGCCCCAGAGCTGTGGAAATTCTCTTTGTTCAGTTTCACTCCATTCTAAAGGGAGGTGAAGGAGCTGCTTTGTAGGCTGTGAGTGGTGGGAGGTGAAGTGTCATCCCCATAGGGTGCAACTGCATGATTAAACGAAAGAGGGAATGGGATCCAGGAGGACAGCTGTTGGCTGTGTTTGTCTCCGGGGTATCAGAGTGGCTGTGCATCTCATGCCCTGGTCCCAGCAGTTATTTTTCTCACGGTGAGAATTGATTTTCACCTGGTGGCCATGAGCACGGGCACACAAAGGGATTCAGCCATGGGAAGAAGCGTTGCTGAGCAGTTCAGGAAGGAGTGAGCAACACTGCTGGGATGAGCAATGGCCCCTTGTCAGAGAGCAATGAGAAAGAGGGATCTTCTTGCATCTCTGGGGGATGCAAACCCAGCCTTGGGTGAGCCCCACAGACCAATCCTTCATGGGCCACAGGGAGGAAAATCAGACCCAGCTGCTTTCCATCCTCTTAGCACAGTAGAGAGCACCCAGGGCTCGGTGTGTCCCAGAGGTGCTCCCATGACATAATGATACCCCTCTGCATGCAGCCTGGATGCCAGGACCTGTTCTGTACGGCAGTGCCATCGACACCACCTGCATCCTCTGGGAGAATAAGTGTGACAGGAAAGCATCCTGCAGATACTACGACAACAACCTCTTCAGGCAGAGGTAGGGATGGTGGTAAGGATAGGGGATGGGGGGGAACTTGGCCATGTCCACCATGGGAATGCTCTTAATAATATGCTCTGTTGGCCAGCCCTGCAGTGACCAACAGTTGGAATTGATGCTCAGTTGGACCATTCCATCTGAACTCATCTTCTCCTCTCCTCTCCTCTCCTCTCCTCTCCTCTCCTCTCCTCTCCTCTCCTCTCCTCTCCTCTCCTCTCCTCTCCTCTCCTCTCCTCTCCTCTCCTCTCCTCTCCCCTCCTCTCCTCTCCTCTCCCCTCCCCTCCCTCTCCCCTCCCTCCTCTCCTCTCCTCTCCTCTCCTCTCCTCTCCTCTCCTCTCCTCTCCTCTCCTCTCCTCTCCTCTCCTCTCCTCTCCTCTCCTCTCCTCTCCTCTCCTCTCCTCTCCTCTCCTCTCCCCTCCTCTCCTCTCCCCTCCTCTCCCCTCCTCTCCCCTCCTCTCCCCTCCCCTCCCCTCCCCCTCCCCTCCCCTCCCCTCCCCTCCCCTCCCCTCCCCTCCCCTCCCCTCCCCTCCCCTCCCCTCCCCTCCCCTCCCCTCCCCTCCCCCTCCCCTCCCCTCCCTTCCCCTCCCCTTCCCTCCCCTCCTCTCCCCTCCTCTCCCTCCTCTCCTCTCCCCTCTCCCCTCCTCTCCTCTCCTCTCCTCTCCTCTCCTCTCCTCTCCTCTCCTCTCCTCTCCTCTCCTCTCCTCTCCTCTCCTCTCCTCTCCTCTCCTCTCCTCTCCTCTCCTCTCCTCTCCTCTCCTCTCCTCTCCTCTCCTCTCCTCTCCTCTCCTCTCCTCTCCTCTCCTCTCCTCTCCTCTCCTCTCCTCTCCTCTCCTCTCCTCCTCCCTCCCCTCCTCTCCCCTCCCCTCCCCTCCCCTCCCCTCCCTCCTCTCCTCTCCTCTCCTCTCCTCTCCTCTCCTCTCCTCTCCTCTCCTCTCCTCTCCTCTCCTCTCCTCTCCTCTCCTCTCCTCTCCTCTCCTCTCCTCTCCTCTCCTCTCCTCTCCTCTCCTCTCCTCTCCTCTCCCCTCCTCTCCTCTCCCCTCCTCTCCCCTCCTCTCCCCTCCTCTCCCCTCCCCTCCCCTCCCCTCCCCTCCCCTCCCCTCCCCTCCCCTCCCCTCCCCTCCCCTCCCCTCCCCTCCCCTCCCCTCCCCTCCCCTCCCCTCCCTTCCCCTCCCCTTCCCTCCCCTCCTCTCCCCTCCTCTCCCCTCCTCTCCTCTCCCCTCCTCTCCTCTCCTCTCCTCTCCTCTCCTCTCCTCTCCTCTCCTCTCCTCTCCTCTCCTCTCCTCTCCTCTCCTCTCCTCTCCCATTCCCTCCCCTCATTTATTGTGTTCCCACACCACAGGTATCTCGGCCTCCAGTTTTTCTTTGAGGTGGGTGCTTCCCTGTGCTTTGTGATGGTGTATGTGATCCTCAGACGGCAGGAGAAGGATGCTAGCAATGTAGCAGAGACCACAACAGACCCAGAGAAGAAGAAGTTGGCAGAGAACTCCAGAAAGAGTCCGGAATCCAAAGTCTGATGCCAAAAAAATGTGAATTGCAGTTCCACATCCAGGGAGGTGAAGCCACGCGAATCACCCTGAGTCGAACTGTGAAGGATGGATGCTTGGAGCCACGGACGATGGGGCTGTTTCCCAATTCCTCCTGCACTGCCTCAGGAGCCTTCCCATGCATCGTCCTACACCTGTCTCCACCTGAATGGTGCACAAACATTACCCTTGGACACTGCAGTCCTCCTCATTTCTATCCTCCAAAGCATTTGTTCCTGCTGACAGCCTCCACGATGCCAGCACTGACCACCAGCCATATACCTGACGGGTGTTTTTTTTTTTAAAATGTTTTGTAATAAATGGTTTTTAAGAAGTGGTTTTGTACTGGACCCATATATCCTCATGAGTGACAGCCTCTCCTTGCCTCTCAGTTGCCAACTGCTCTTGTTCCCTTTGCTCTCATGGTGTAAGAGGGGCAGGGATTGGGGTGCTTGGAGGGAGGGCACTAAGGGTGGGCTCCAAAAAGAACCTCTGTCCATCCCAGGAGAGAAAACCAAGCTGCAGGCTTGCAGCACTTCAGCAGCATGGCCACATTTTGCAGAAGTAGCCATAATTATTTTTGTCCTTACTTACAATCATGGAATTGCTCAGGTTTGGAAAAGACCATAAAGATCACCCAGTCCAACCCAACCACTTGACATGAGACCTCACTGAGACACGTCAGCATTAAGGCTTACTCCATTTTCCAGCTGGGAAAAGGCAGAAACCTTTCCCAGGGTTGCAAAACTGCAAAGGGAGCTCAGACCTTCTGCAGCTTGGGCAGAGCTTGTGGCTAATGCATTTGAGCACAGAGGCAGGCAGACTCAAAGGGGCTGCTATCAAGCACAGCCATAGTTATGGGGTGAAGGTCGAGTCTGGCATTATTTTGGCACCAACGGCCTCAATTTACTGCATTCTTTCCATCTCAGGTCTCCTTCCCACCCAAGTGCAAATTGAGCTGCTGCTTCAGACCATGGAGTAACTTGTAATTTTTGGCTCCAGCATGAAATTCAGTAGTGAAACCATAACTTCAAAGCTCAGCCTCAAAACCTCTGCAGCTCAGCCAAAGAACGCAGAAGAGAAAAAATAAATACGCAGTGGAGAAAAGGAGAAGGAGCGGATGTTAGCTGTGCTAGAGGGGAGGCTTAGGCTAGGTTTCCTGCCCTGCACACAACCTCAAGCCACTCCAGGGTACTTTCCAACCCATAACAACACCCTTGTTTCGTGCAGCTGGTGGTTGCAATGTGCTTTGCCAGGAATAGCCCAGCATGGGTTGGGAGAACCACCTGGGACTCGGGTGGCACCTCCCGTCCCTCTGACCTCTGAACCAGATCACTCTATGGATGTTTTCATCGCATAGAGACTCGTCTCAGGCAACACACAACCTGGAACAACCCAAATCTTTGTTTCTTTCTCAACCACCCGTCAGAGGAGGGTGTATGTAATCATCCAAGGCAATTGCAAACAGCACATCTTGGCTTTGCAGTCAATTGTTGACCCATCATTACTCCTGGTTTTCTGCAATAATTTCCATTAATCGGGGGTGGAGATTCTATAAGTATAAATAAAACCTTTTTTTTATTTTATTTTTTTAATTTTTTTATCTCACCTGTGCTCTTAATGGAATGTGTAGAGAGGGGCTGAGTTGCAAAGGGAGATAAAGGAAAAGCAGTTTGGAAAGGTTTGATCCTACACCCAGCAGGAAACAGGGTCAGCTGGGGGGCAGCTTCCCCCATCCCCCATTGATCAGGGGACCAATGGCACCGGATGGGACCAAAGCTCACCTGCAAGGGAAGGCTGAGGGGAGCTGAGGGGATCTGCACAATGCTCAGCAGAGATGCACATCTGAAGGAAAGAGGAAGGTATTTCAAGTTTTCTGAGGTCTTTTGGTTTGCTCAAAGCAAGGCGAGGGCCCTGAGAAATAGCCCAACCCATCCCACCACATCCAGGCTAGGACCACTTGTGTCTGGGATAACATTTTCCCCAGAGATGGAGACCAGCACCTCAAACCGAGCCCACAAAGGTCCATACTGGGAGCTACTTGACACAGTAGAGTTAGCATCATGGAGGTGTGAGGCAGATCTCTTCCTAGACAACCGTAGCATCCCTCTTTTATGATCCAGTTCAATCCAGTTCACCAGTGAATGAAGTCCTTGCTTGAGGAAGAAAAACTCAGTCTCCACCTCTACGTCCACCTCCACCTCCATGTCCAACTCCATGTCCTCCTCCATGTCCTCCTCCACCTCCACCTCCACCTCCACCTCCACCTCCATCTCTACCTCCATTTCCACCTCCATCTCCACCTCCATCTCCATCTCCACCTCCATCTCCACCTCCATCTCCACCTCCATCTCCACCTCCACCTCCACCTCCACCTCCACCTCCATCTCTACCTCCATTTCCACCTCCATCTCCACCTCCATCTCCATCTCTACCTCCATCTCTACCTCCATCCCCACCTCCATCTCCATCTCTACCTCCATCTCCACCTCCATCTCCACCTCCATCTCCATCTCTACCTCCATCTCCACCTCCACCTCCACCTCCATCTCCATCTCTACCTCCATCTCCACCTCCACCTCCATCTCTACCTCCACCTCTACCTCCACCTCCACCTCCATCTCCATCTCTACCTCCACCTCCATCTCCACCTCCATCTCCATCTCCACCTCCATCTCCACCTCCACCTCCACTTCCATCTCCACCTCCATCTCTACCTCCACCTCCATCTCCACCCCCATCTCCATCTCTACCTCCATTTCCACCTCCACCTCCACCTCTACCTCCATCTCCACCTCCATCTCCATCTCTACCTCCATCTCCACCTCCACCTCCATCTCCATCTCCATCTCTACCTCCATCTCCACCTCCACCTCCATCTCTACCTCCACCTCTACCTCCACCTCCACCTCCATCTCCATCTCTACCTCCACCTCCATCTCCACCTCCATCTCCATCTCCACCTCCATCTCCACCTCCACCTCCACTTCCATCTCCACCTCCATCTCTACCTCCACCTCCATCTCCACCCCCATCTCCATCTCTACCTCCATTTCCACCTCCACCTCCACCTCTACCTCCATCTCCACCTCCATCTCCATCTCTACCTCCATCTCCACCTCCACCTCCATCTCTACCTCCACCTCTACCTCCACCTCCATCTCCATCTCTACCTCCACCTCCATCTCTACCTCCATTTCCACCTCCATCTCCACCTCCATCTCCATCTCTACCTCCATCTCTACCTCCATCCCCACCTCCATCTCCATCTCTACCTCCATCTCCACCTCCATCTCCACCTCCATCTCCATCTCTACCTCCATCTCCACCTCCACCTCCACCTCCATCTCCATCTCTACCTCCATCTCCACCTCCACCTCCATCTCTACCTCCACCTCTACCTCCACCTCCACCTCCATCTCCATCTCTACCTCCACCTCCATCTCCACCTCCATCTCCATCTCCACCTCCATCTCCACCTCCACCTCCACTTCCATCTCCACCTCCATCTCTACCTCCACCTCCATCTCCACCCCCATCTCCATCTCTACCTCCATTTCCACCTCCACCTCCACCTCTACCTCCATCTCCACCTCCATCTCCATCTCTACCTCCATCTCCACCTCCACCTCCATCTCTACCTCCACCTCTACCTCCACCTCCATCTCCATCTCTACCTCCACCTCCATCTCCACCTCCATCTCCATCTCCACCTCCATCTCCACCTCCACCTCCATCCCCACCTCCATCTCCACCTCCACCTCCATCTCCACCCCCATCTCCATCTCTACCTCCATTTCCACCTCCACCTCCACCTCTACCTCCATCTCCACCTCCACCTCCATCTCTACCTCCACCTCCACTTCCACCTCCACCTCCACCTCCACCTCCACCTCCACCTCCATCTCCACCTCCACCTCCATCTCTACCTTCATTTCCACCTCCATCTCCATCTCCACCTCCACCTCCACCTCCACCTCCACCTCCATCTCCACCTCCATTTCCACCTCCATTTCCACTTCCATTTCCACCTCCACCTCCACCTCCATCTCCACCTCCATCTCCATGAGGGTTTTCTATGAGTTGTCCATAGTGGACAGCAGCCCCTCCCCAGTCCATAGCCCATCTGCCAGGTTGTAGTTTTCAGCCCATGGATGCTCACTGCTGGTTTTTACCTTTGCGGGTTGGAGGAGAAAAGCATCACCTGAGGTTGATAAAGATGCATCGAACCTGGTTCACCAAAATCTGTCAGAGAACGGAAGGATCCACGGCATTTAAGGAGTTGAGAGCTACTTAATAGCTAGGGGTGATGCTCGTCCTTCTGGAAAAGAGCAAAGCTGAAGCTTTTAGATAACTAAGCACTGCTTCAGTCTATTTATCTCTGCCGTGCTTTTGGCTGCTTTTCTGCAGCAATTAAAGCCCAAGGGCTTTCTTCTGCCTGTCTGCTGCTGCTAGAGGAGCAGGTTTTCCATCACAAGGGATATGGATGGTCCCATGTGAGTATGGTGACTGCTTATGGTGAGATGACAGAGAAGACCCAGTCCCAGAGCTGGGGAAGAGGAAGGCAAAGGAGATACACATATATGTGAAAGCTAGGAATGCTCAGTGAAGGACACCCTTCTACGTTTCCTATAGGATACCGAGGCTGACCAAACGGATGCTGAATCTCCATCAATTAACCCCACAGTTCAAAGAGGTTGGGTTCCTGGAGGACCTTAGAAAGGGAAAAATGAGAAATCGGAGAGTTGCAAACCCAGTATCTCAGCCCTGACCACCAGAAAAGATGGTGAAAGAGTTATTACTCCATTTATAAGCACCGGGAGGAAAATGTTGTGGATGGAATTTCTCCCAGGCCCACCTGGGGAGGCTGCACCACAGCTTGACTGCAGGAAGGATGGGAAGGATGCGGGTTATGCACTCAAAATATTCTCATTAACTAATTATCAGCCATAAGAAATTACTGTGTAGAGTGAAAAGAAGGGGAAAGGGCAGGCATAATTGGAAAGGTTCACTTCCAGGGGATATGTGCAGTTTACTGTCTGCCCATAAGGATTTATACAGCAGAATCTCACAAGGGTCTGCCTCATCTCAGGCACTAATCAGCACTTTAATTAATGACTCGGGCGATGAGACAAAGCGGAGCTAATAAAACTGCTGCCTGAGGTCAGCGGGGCTGCAGCTGGCAGGATTAGCATTCAAATCATTCACAGCAAATGGGAGAAACGGCACCAAATCGATGCTCCGGGATTCGACACGGAGAGCAAATGGAGCGAGGAGGGCTGGGCTGCAAGAATCACCAGCTGGGGAACAGGAATGTTCGTGGCTAGGAGTGCTGGAGCAGATTGGTGAGCCCTGAGGCACATGAGTGGCATGCTCTAGGAACAGGAGATGCTGTCCCAGAATCGCCACATCACCAAATGGAGGATGCTGGATGGGACGTCTGGGGGTCCAAACCCATCAGACCCATCCGTCCAATCCAAAGCCAAGCCAAGCTGACTGCAGAGGCAATACTTTTTCCTTAGACTGTAACATTCATGAGCCTGTGGAGCTCCTTCCATCCCGTTGTTTCCAGGCTCTGCACCAGGCATGGGCTGGAGCAGCAGAACAGACTGGACATTTGGAAACCAGACATTATTTAGAGGTGTTAATCATAGAATCACAGAACGGCCTGGGCTGCAAAGGAGCACAGCGCTCATCCAGCTCCAAGCCCTGCTGTGTGCAGGTCGCCAAGCAGCAGCCCAGGCTGCCCAGAGCCACATCCAGCCTGGCCTTGAATGCCTGCAGGGATGGGGCATCCACAGCCTCCTTGGGCAACCTGTGCCAGTGCCTCACCACCCTTGGAACAGGTTGCCCAAGGAGGTTAAACAGAGGTAAGATTTGTATACCTATAGGGAGTATCCAGAATTGAAGCCATCTGTCAGATGGAGAGCAGGAGATCTTGCTTGGGGGTTCTCTGTTGTGGCCCAGCATCCCAGCCTGGTTATGAAGCTGTGCTGTGATTCGATCTGGCAGCACCTGTGTCCCAACAGCGTGTGT
>NW_026294754.1:1340000-1407500 GCF_026119805.1 Tympanuchus pallidicinctus | reverse complement strand
GCCTTGAGGAGAAGGATTTGGGGGTGTTGGTGGATTAAAAACTGGCCAGGCTGGATGGGGCTGTGAGCAACCTGGGCTAGAGGTGCTCTTTCCTACAGCAGGGCGCTGGGTCTGGGTGATCTTCAAAGTCCCTTCCAACCCAAAGCATTCTATGATTCCACGATTCTGTCCCACCATGCCCACTCACCATATCCCTCAGTGCCACCCGTTCACAGTTCTGGATCCCCTGCAGAGGTGGAGATCCCACAACCTCCCTGGGCAGCCCATTCCCCATTGAAGAGATCCCAGCACGTTTTGAGGTTAGTCCCATAGGGATGATGGATGCTGTCACGGACTCTGCTGTGCATGGATCAGCAGCATGGGGCAAGGGTTGCTCAGAGCACAAGTCCTGCTTCCAACCCCACAGAGACCAGATCTCCCAACCTTATCTCTCATAGAGAAGGCTTCAGTCCTGGTTTGGACCTTTCTGAAGTGTAGAAGCCTGAAAATGCTGCGTAGACAACTTTGGAAGACAGGCACAGGTTCAGCACCTTCCAGTATCCATCCCTGTGTCACTCAGAGATGGGAAAATGACCTAAAGGAGAAAATGAAGAACTTATTTCAGAGACAACTGATGCAAAATCAGCTCTGAAAAATGTTCACGTTGTGGAGCGGGCTGCGTTCTCATCTGTGCTAAATGGAATGGAGTTCGGGAGACGCTGCGGCGCAGTGGCTGAGTCAAAACCAGTCATCTGTGTCAGTACAAAGAGCATTTGCTCAAATTGAATCAGCTGCTGTCATCCAGGAGGCTGGAAATAACCCAGCCACAGAAATGAACGTGTGGTCGGGGTTCACGCCGTCCATCAGCCACGTTGGGATCAGAAGGGATCAGCTTTCCTTTTAACATCTGTGATTCTGGAAGCATCCAACTTGTTGGCAATGAATTTTCAAGCAGTTTGGGATGTCAAGCCCTTTGTAGACCCTCTGCAGAGATGCTTGCAGCAGAACTGCTGCTCCGAGTGCATCCCCTCAGCCAGCAAGGTGCTTCCATTCAGAGCTGGGTGGTGGACATATGTGTTGGCCAAAATCCTTTAGGAATATGTGAAACAGCCATCATAAACCCAAGTTTAATCTACTTGGATATCTGAAACTCTTTCTGTAGGTTAACCCTGCAAACGTTGCCCCTTGACACTGTTTAATAGAGATTTTGAGGGGTGTGAGAGCATCCTCTGTTTGTGGCTTACGAGCTTGCAGGGTTACTGCTGGAAGAGCATCAGTCATGAAGAAAACTGTTCCATGCAAGCACAGCAGTCCTCTTCTCAGGTCCTTCTAGAGATGTCCCTGGGATGATCTTTCTCTGGATAGGTGGCCCAAACCTTATAGGTTTTGTTTGGCTTCCATGTGAAGTCATAGAGTGCCACAGGAAGGTGGGGAGCACCCTCTGCTCCTGCCCACCCCAAATGAAGCACATTTGGTGGTGGTGGTAATGTTCAAAGGCTGCCTTTCAAATGCTCCTCAAGTGCCATCTGCTTTAGCCTTCTATATCCAAGTACCCATGTCACCAACACCAAGCTGGATGCTGGTAGTGTTTGATGCCTGTTGTTGACCTCATGGTTTCCATGCAAACAGCATTGGGACCCATGTGGATTAAAGGATTTAGCACTCTAGACTCCTGAGTGCCCCACATGGAGACCTGGAGAGGGCTTTGGGAGGGGCTGGGGTCCCACAGTGCCTCCGGATCCAACAGCAGCAGGGACAGAATTGGAAATGGCTGGAACCAGTCTTGATTGCTCAAGGATCACTTCCTCCGAGGTCAAGATGAGTGCATCTGTAAATCAGGCCAAGGTGGCAGGAGGTCTGCATGGATGAGCAAGGAGCTCATGGGAAAATTCAATAGCCCATGGAATGTGAAGAAGGGATCTGGCTGCTTGGGAGGAATGTCAGAATGCTGTCAGGGCCTACAGGGATGCTGCAAGAAAGGCTGGAGCCCACCTGGAATTAAATCTGTTGAGGGAAGTCAAGGGCAACAAGAAAAGACTTCTTTAGGTGTGTCTTAAAGGAGGACTGGGGGAAATGTGGGTCTGCTGCTGAATGAGCTGAGTGCCCTGCTAACAGGACACTGAGGGTGGGCTTTCTGAATGCTTTCTTTGCTTCAGTCTTTAGTGATGAGACTGCCCCTCGAGAATCCCAAACCCTGGAGGGGTCAGAGGTTGTCTAAGGGAACATGATGCACCCAAATCCATGGGCCCTGATGGGATGCACCCACATGTGCTGAGCTGGCAGAAGTGATTGCCAAGCCACCCTCTGTCATCTTTGAGAGGTCATGGAGAATGGGAGAGGTGCCTGAAGGCTGGAGGATAGCCAGCATTGTACTAGTCTTCAAAAAGGGCAACTGCAGGCAGCCAGGCTCACCTCCATCCCTGGGAAGGTGATGGAACAGCTTGTTCTGGGTGCCATCTCTGAGGAACTGGAGGAGAAAAAGGTTATCAGGAGTAGTCAGCGTGGATTCACCAGGGGGAAATTATCCTCAACCAACCTGGTGCCTTCTATGGCTGGATAGATGGGGGACAGTACCGAAATAATTCCTTTCAAGCTTGTCAAACCGAGCACTTAAAATCATTGTGTGCAGTTTTAAAGAAAAAAAACCAATGATGTATGTCTCCATTAGGCTGGTTCCTTCCCAGGCAGCCTGCCTTCCCGACTTGCTCGCCTGGTTTCAGCTCTCCTCATCAGCGCCTGCTTTTCATTCTGCTGAAAGTAGGGCATGCACTTTTCTCTTTCGCTCTGCCCATTAATAATGCAGCAGAGAATAATGCTCCGTGTCCATTGCTGCAGTGCCTGCACTGAGCAGAATGGATGTTTCTAGCAGCAGCCCCCGAGGTGGGGGTCAGTAGGGTTGTGCTGTGGCGTAGGATGGGGGCTGTGAGCCCTCTGTGCTGCTGCATCCTCCCTGCAGGAAGCATTGCTCTGCAGTGCATCGGCGTGCACTGCATCATCTGCTTGGTTCCTTTCCCTGCAGTCGTTGGCAAGAGACTAAAACAAATCCAGAAGATGCTGGGAGGAGATAGACCTGCAGAGATGTTAGATAGTCATGGCTGGATTGAAACCTCTGTGGGCGATAGCTTCGTGCACAGGAGATATTGCTGTTCCTGGATGCTTCTCCAGTTCATCTTTTGTGCAGTTTTAAGTGATGGATTCTCCCTGGTGATTCAGCGTGAGGGACATCAAGCTGCAAATTCCTGGCCAGCTCAGCCCCAGCTTGCAGTGACTGTTTGGTGGATCCAGCATGGAGAGAGGAATTGGCTGAGGAAGGGTCCTTGGACCATCTGAATGAATCCCATGATGAATGAGTCTCATCAGCCTTGGATGTGCGGTCGGGTGGTGAAAGTGAATCTGATTTTGAATGTAAAGAACCACTGATCATGGAATCATTGAGGTTGGGTGAGACCACTGAGGTCATCGAGTCCAACTGTGGACCCAGCACCCCGTGCCCATGGCAGCCTGTAGGACCAAGCAGGGTCATTCCCTCGGGTTTCATCCCCTTTCTGTGTGCACACAGCAGGGCAGAGCTGGTGTAGTGCTGTGGCTCTGGAGGCCGTGGGGAGCTGAGTAGCTCAATGCAGAGAGCCTGGCTGCTGAGCTTGCAATAAAAATTAGGATGGCCCCGTAGTTTCAGAAGAAAAATGAACAGGAAAATACCCATTAAGCCTTTCCTAGAGGCAGTGTCTCTGTTAGGGATCTGCTTTCTGCATAGATGTGCTTTAATGTAATATGTAATGGCAGCCCTTGCATCGTAGCGTGGTAGAATATCCCAAGAATGCAGAGAAAACTACCCCAATCCATGCTTCTACCAGCTCTCCTTCCAGAGTTTCCAAAGACCCAGTTGACGGGGTGGGATGCTCATAGCATCAGTACCCACCACATGGGACCAGAATGCAAATAAAATGCCTTGTACCCCTCACACTGGGGTTTCCAGCTGAGAAGCATGAGGGACAGCTGTTCCTTGTCCCCATGCATAGGGACTCACCCAATCCTGCCTTGTGCTGCATCTTGTGTTGCCTTGTTTCAGTGCTTCTTATGCACATAGACACACTGTCACATATCAGTTGGCTAGAAGTCATGATTTAGCATGTTTATTGCATCAAACCATTAAGCTGCTGCTCTGAAAAGCCATAAGTCCCCAGAGATGTCCCCAGGGATGTCCTCAAAGCCACCTGTGTTGGCTGTGTCCCCCGTGTAGGTCTTCAGACTGGTCTCTTGGCTCAGGAGATTGGTCACTTCTGTGGGGTTTAGTGGGGAGGTGATGGGTTTTGAGGAGGAGGTGATGGGTTTTTGGAGGAGGTGATGGGTTTTGTGGAGGAGGTGATGGGTTTTGAGGAGGAGGTGATGGATTTTGTGGAGGAGGTGATGGGTTTTGTGGTGGAGGTGATGGGTTCTGTGGAGGAGGTGATGGGTTTTGAGGAGGAGGTGATGGGTTTTTGGAGGAGGTGATGGGTTTTGAGGAGGAGGTGATGGGTTTTGTGGAGGAGGTGATGGGTTTTGTGGAGGAGGTGATGGGTTTTTGGAGGAGGTGATGGGTTTTGTGGAAGAGGTGATGGGTTTTGTGGAGGAGGTGATGGGTTTTGAGGAGGAGGTGATAGGTTTTGTGGAAGAGGTGATGGGTTTTGTGGAAGAGGTGATGGGTTTTGTGGAGGAGATGATGGGTTTTGTGGAGGAGGTGATTGGTTTTGAGGAGGAGGTGATGGGTTTTGTGGAGGAGGTGATGGGTTTTGTGGAGGAGGTGATGGGTTTTGTGGAGGAGGTGATGGGTTTTGTGGAGGAGGTGATGGGTTTTGAGGAGGAGGTGATAGGTTTTGTGGAAGAGGTGATGGGTTTTGTGGAAGAGGTGATGGGTTTTGTGGAGGAGATGATGGGTTTCGTGGAGGAGGTGATGGGTTTTGTGGAGGAGGTGATGGGTTTTGTGGAGGAGGTGATGGGTTTTGAGGAGGAGGTGATAGGTTTTGTGGAAGAGGTGATGGGTTTTGTGGAAGAGGTGATGGGTTTTGTGGAGGAGATGATGGGTTTTGTGGAAGAGGTGATGGGTTTTGTGGTGGAGGTGATGGGTTTTGTGGAGGAGGTGATGGGTTTTGTGGAGGAGGTGATGGGTTTTGTGGAGGAGGTGGTGGGTTTTGATGAGGAGGTGATGGGTTTTGTGGTAGAGGTGATGGGTTTTGTGGAGGAGGTGATGGGTTTTGAGGAGGAGGTGATGGGTTTTGTGGAAGAGGTGATGGGTTTTGTGGAGGAGGTGATGGGTTTTGAGGAGGAGGTGATGGGTTTTGTGGAAGAGGTGATGGGTTTTGTGGAGGAGGTGATGGGTTTTGTGGAAGAGGTGATGGGTTTTGTGGAGGAGGTGATGGGTTTTGTGGAAGAGGTGATGGGTTTTGTGGAAGAGGTGATGGGTTTTGTGGAGGAGATGATGGGTTTCGTGGAGTAGGTGATGGGTTTTGTGGAAGAGGTGATGGGTTTTGTGGAAGAGGTGATGGGTTTTGTGGTGGAGGTGATGGGTTTTGAGGAGGAGGTGATGGGTTTTGTGGTGGAGGTGATGGGTTTTGAGGAGGAGGTGATGGGTTTTGTGGAGGAGGTGATGGGTTTTGAGGAGGAGGTGATGGGTTTTGTGGAAGAGGTGATGGGTTTTGTGGAGGAGGTGATGGGTTTTGTGGGGGAGGTGATGGGTTTTGTGGAAGGGGTGATGGGTTTTGTGGAAGATGTGATGGGTTTTGTGGAGGAGGTGATTGGTTTTGAGGAGGAGGTGATGGGTTTTGTGGAGGAGGTGATGGGTTTTGTGGAAGAGGTGATGGGTTTTGTGGAGTAGGTGATGGGTTTTGAGGAGGAGGTGATGGGTTTTGTGGAGGAGGTGATGGGTTTTGTGGAGGAGGTGATGGGTTTTGTGGAGGAGGTGATGGGTTTTGTGGAGGAGGTGATGGGTTTTGTGGAGGAGGAGATGGATTTTGTGGAAGAGGTGATGGGTTTTGAGGAGGAGGTGATGGGTTTTGTGGAAGAGGTGATGGGTTTTGTGGAGGAGGTGATGGGTTTTGAGGAGGAGGTGATGGGTTTTATGGAAGAGGTGATGGGTTTTGTGGAAGAGGTGATGGGTTTTGTGGAGGAGGGGATGGGTTTTGAGGAGGAGGTGATGGGTTTTGTGGAGGAGGTGATGGGTTTTGTGGTAGATGTGATGGGTTTTATGGTAGATGTGATGGGTTTTGTGGAGGAGGTGATGGGTTTTGTGCAAGAGGTGATGGGTTTTGTGCAAGAGGTGATGGGTTTTGTGGAAGGGGTTATATGGAAGAGGTGATGAGTTCACTACAACACACTGCACAAACCATCCCACCATGGGATACCCCAGTATTTAATTCCTACATGAATTTGTCCTAAAAGAGGGAAAAAAAGGAGGGCAGCAAAGCGCTTCCAGTGGGCCATGAATGGGGGTGGCCATGTCTTCCTTGCTCTAATGTTTCTCTTCTTTCTCACTCAAGCTACTCTTCTGATGAAGCAAGCCTGGCCACAGACCTCCTCCTCCTGTGCCACAGAGGGCACCTTCCACCTCCCAGTGGACACTGGGACCGAGAACAGAACCTATCAGGCTTCTTCTGCAGCATTCAGTAAATAAACCTTTTCTTCTGGGGTTTTTCTCAGTCGTTTTGTGCTGGAGGGTTTAGTTCTGATGTTCAGTGACCCTCTGCAAGGCTGCAGAGCATTTCACGTGGGTGAAATATCCATCCCAGCGTGTCTGCTCTCCTATCAACACGAGGTTTGGGTGTCAGGAAGTCTTTCTTTTGGAAAAGGGGTGTCCCTGTCATTCTGTGTAGCAGGGGCTGTAATCCCCTGATGTGGGCTCTGCATCCTAATTTCAGCAGCCCAAATGGTGAGGCTTTTTAAAATGTCGGAGTGTAACTGGTAGAAGCTGAGCTGTCACTCAGCAGTTTTCCCTTGCAGTTCAGCACATGCCTGGATGTGATTTTCCTCCCTATTGTGCTGCTGCAGTTGAGATTCCTCCCTTAAAATCAAGGGGAACAAGAGCTGAGCTGCAGGTACCGCAGTAGGAAAGGATTTGGGGGAAAAGAGTGGGATGAAGAAGGTGGTGAGGAGCCTTGGTGGTAATGATGGAAGCAAAGGGGTGAGGACAGGAATGGGGAAATGGGAAATGGGGTCCTACAGCCCCTCTTGGCCCTACAGCCCTCATGGTCCTGCAGCTCCTCATGGCCCTACAGCCCCTCACGGCCCTACAGCCTCTCATGGCCCTACAGCCCTCATGGTCCTGCAGCCCCTCAATGGCCCTACAGCCTCTCATGGCCCTACAGCCCCTCACGGCCCTACAGCCCCTCATGGCCTTACAGGCCTCATGGCCCTACAGCCCCTCATGGCCCTACAGGCCTCATGGCCCTACAGCCCCTCATGGCCCTACAGGCCTCATGGCCCTACAGCTCCTCGTGGCCCTACAGCCCCTCGTGGCCCTACAGCCCCTCTTGGCCCTACAGCCCCTCATGGCCCTACAGCCCCTCTTGGCCCTACAGCCCCTCATGACCCTACAGCCTTTCATGGCCCTACAGCCCCTCATGACCCTACAGCCTTTCATGGCCTTCCAGCTCCTCTGTTTCTGTTACCTGGGAGCTGATCCCTCCCCCCACCACAACCTCCTTTCAGGAGTTGTAGGGCTATAAGTTCTCCCCTGAGCTCCACACTGACCCATCCCAGTTCTCTCAGCCATTCCCACAGCGCTGTGCTCCAGACCTTAAGAGCTTTCCATGGGCATCATCAGCAAAGCATCACATTCCTGCAGTCATGCTCCTAGGGTGAATGGTGCAGAACTCAGCACAGAGCTTTCATCCTCACCTCCCCTCATTCCCCATCACCCTTAGGATAAAAATTTGTGCAATTCAGTGCAATTTTGCACTGTAGGATCTGTGGGGTTGAGATTTCTGGGGTGGTGTGAGGCATTTAATCAGCAATTTTAATAGGAGCTAGAGCTCCTACGCTTGCTATTGCTTTTTATTAAAATCCCAGCCCTCTGTGGAACCACAGCATGGGCTGGGTGAACTCCTAATCCTCCTGAGGTTGTCATAATCAGGCTTTAAAATTAGCTGTCAGACATGCGTGTCTGAGAGGAGCACAAATCATTATGTGACATTAAAACTTGGCTATGAGCTGCTTTTACCTGCAAGCCAGTGTGGATTGCTCGCATTTTTTCCCCATTGTTTTATAAAGAATGAGGGTTGCATCTGCCTGGGCTGTTGTGTTTAACACCTTTTTTAATGTAGTAGTTAAATTGTCATTCAGCAGTGGGGAAACTGCAGCAAGGTCCATTCTGCATTCGGAGTGGGCTGAGGGTTGGGCTTGTGGCCCTACAGCTCCTCATGGTCCTACAGCTCCTTGTGGTGGCCTTACAGCTCCTTGTGATGGCTCTACAACTCCTCATGGCCCTACAAATCCTCATGGCCCAACATTTCCTCATGTCTCTACAGTCCCTCATGACCCTACAACTCCTCATGGCCTTACAGCTCCTCAAGGTCCTACAGCTCCTCGTAGTGGCCCTATGGCTCCTCATGGCCCCACATCTGCTCATGGTGGCTCTACAGCTCAGAATCACAGAATCACAGAATCACAGAATCACCTGGGTTGGAAGGGACCTCAAGGATCATGTAGTTCCAACCCCCCTGCCCAGCAGGGCTACCAAACAAACACATTCAGATCAGGTTGCCCAGGACTCCGTCCAACCTGGCCTTGAACACGTCCAAGGACGGGGCATCCACAACCTCCCTGGGCAGCCCGTTCCAGGGCCTAACCACTCTCCTTGTGAAGAACTTCCCCCTAACATCCAACCTAAATCTTCCCTCCCTCAACTTGGATCCATTTCCCCTCGTCCTGCTGTTGTCAGCCCTTTGGAAGAGTTTACTCCCCTCCTGGCTGTAGGTTCCCTTCAGGTATTGATAGGCTGCACTGAGGTCACCCCGCAGCTTCTCTTCTCCAGGCTGAACGAGCCCAACTCCCTCAGCCTGTCCTCATAGGGGAGGTGCTCCAGCCCCCTGCTCATCTCAGTCGCCCTCCTCTGGACCCTTTCCAAGATCTCTATGTCTTTCTTGTACTGAAAGAAAGAAGAAAGAAGAAAGTCTCCACCAGGACTGCGCCTCCAGCTCAGCGTCCGTATCGCGCCGCAGCTCCAGCGCCTCCCTGCACTCCCTGCGCAGGGGTACCTACAGCGACCAGGAGTTCGACACCTACAGCCTGGAGGACGAGGACGATTACGACTGTTCCCTGTCGTACCGCAGTGCTCACAGATACTCACCGTCTCCGCTCAGCTCCCCCAGATGTCAGTCCCCTTCTTCCAGTGCAGACTATAGCAGGGCCTCTCGGATCCGTCCCCCGCGGAGATCCGTGCAAAGCCCGATGCAGGACCGGCTGAAGTATGCCAGCAGTGAAGAGGAGATGCGCCACAGCATGCCCAACCTGGCCAGGACGAGCCTTCGAGCTTTGGAGTCTGTGAGAAGCAGTCGCAGCTTGGAGTCGGATCTGCAGGTGCCCAGCAGTCGACTTTCAAGAATTCAGCAACCATCAGCAAGTCTGGCTCCCAGTAAGCTCAGGTATTCCTCCAGTGCTGGCCAGTCTCCCCTAACAGTGCGACAACCAATGAAAGCTGGGTCATGCACAAACTCTCTGTTAACACCCAGGCAGCCGGTGAAAGCTTGCAGTTACACAGCTCCTGTCAGCGGAGTTGGAAAGCCACAGGCTTCTTCCCTTAGCACAGGCCCTTCCAGTGGCAGTTCCACTTCTAGAAGCTTGGTCACTGTGGCAAAAAATGCACCCCTGAAAGCACGCACATCTGTTGGAGGAACTTCAGTGCCCAAGAGCAAGCTGACGCCGCCGTCCAAGAGATTTCTTCAATCAGTAAAAACCACGCCAAGCACTGTGGACGATTCCTGGAAGGAAGGGTGTTACTGACACAACCCAAAACACCGATGCACTGCCAAACACCTCTGTGAAGCAGAACCCCAGCTGGCTGGGCTTGAGAACGTTATTTTAAAACAATATTCTATTTGAGAGACCCATGGCATTGGGACTGGTGTATATAGAGCTCCTCTCCTCTTGAATGCAAACTATCCTTGCCTTCCAGCACTCTGGCACAAGCTCCTTGTGATGGCCTCACAGCCCCTCATGGCCCTACAGCCCCTCATGGCCCTACAGCTCCTCATGGTGTCCCTACAGCCCCTCATGGCTTTAGAGCTCCTCATGGCCCTGTACCTCCTCATGGTGGCCCTACAGCTCCTCATCACCTTACAGCTCCTTGCTGCCCTACAGCTCTTCGTGTTGGTCCTACAACAGGATGGAGTTCTCCTCATAGACCCTCCAGCACACAGAAGCTCCAGCACAGGGTTCCCCCTCTCTATTCCATTCCATTCTGCACTCTGCTATGAGTCTCAGGAAGGGAATCAGACCCTTTCTGTTTAATTAACACTTCTATTCCAAATCTGCAGCGCTCAGAAGGCCGCAAGATGCTGTTTGCAGTCCCTGGAAAACTCCTTGTTATCTTCACACTGAGTATTAGCAAACTTGAAATCTTGTCCTTCATTAGTTGCTGTGTTGAGTGCTAATGGGTTCATTATGTCTGAGTGTCGGGGTGTGTTACCGCTCTGCTGAGCCTTGAATTTCTCCTCTCCATCCTACTCAGTGTTCGGGACCCATGGGCCCCATCTGCCCTCAAAGATGATTTAAAGCACAGCTTTAAGAATTCTTGAGGATTTTCCCCCAATTTAGTGCTGGAGCATCACAGAATCATAGAATCACCAAGTTGGAAAAGACCTGCAAGATCATCCAGTCCAACCATCCACCTACCACCAGTATTTCACACTAAACCATGTTATTCAGTGTTGTCCCACCAGTGGGGTCTGTTCCTTGTATGGCATCAACAGAGTGAGTTCCTTCTTGTCCTTCACTGCAAGAGTGACCTCAAAGCCACTGAGACTTCAGAAGTAGAATCACAGAATCAGAGTCACCGAGGTTGGAAAAACCTCCAAGAGCCTCAAGTGCAACTCCAACCCAACCCCCATCGAACCCCAACCCAACCCAACCCAACCCCAACCCAACCCCAACCCATCTCCCAACCCAACCCCAACCCAACCCCAACCCATCTCCCAACCCCAACCCAACCCAACCCCAACGCAACCCAACCCCAACCCAACCCCCATCGAACCCCAACCCAACCCAACCCAACCCCAACCCATCTCCCAACCCCAACCCAACCCAACCCCAACGCAACCCAACCCCAACCCATCTCCCAACCCAACCCCAACCCAACCCCAACCCATCTCCCAACCCCAACCCAACCCAACCCAACCCCAACGCAACCCAACCCCAACCCAACCCCAACCCATCTCCCAACCCCAACCCAACCCAACCCCAACCCAACCCAACCCAACCCCAACCCAACCCCAACCCATCTCCCAACCCAACCCCAACCCAACCCCAACCCATCTCCCAACCCCAACCCAACCCAACCCCAACGCAACCCAACCCCAACCCAACCCCCATCGAACCCCAACCCAACCCAACCCAACCCCAACCCATCTCCCAACCCCAACCCAACCCAACCCAACCCCAACCCATCTCCCAACCCAACCCCAACCCAACCCCAACCCATCTCCCAACCCCAACCCAACCCAACCCCAATCCAACCCCCATCGAACCCCAACCCAACCCCAACCCATCTCCCAACCCAACCCCAACCCAACCCCAACCCAACCCCAACCCAACCCCAACCCATCTCCCAACCCAACCCCAACCCAACCCCAACCCATCTCCCAACCAAACCCCAACCCAACCCTACTGACCACATCTCCAAGTGCCACATCTGCCCTTCAGCACAAATGTGCACATAGCAATCATGGGCTCTTCCTCCAAAATAACCGTTGAGGCGTTGGAACCTTGGAGAGAACTCTCACCTGGAATGGAAACACAAAAAATAGAGAATCAGTCCTCCAGCATCTCCTTGCTCCACCCATGGTCAGCAGGTGCCAGCTCAGCTGATATGATCACGGTGTCCCTTGTTTGGGATGGATTTCCTCATTTTGGGATGGATTCTTCATCTTAATTCATCAGCTCAGCACCTATCAAATGCTTTCCTTAGAGCTCAGCCGTGTGCACTCACTACAGAGCTAATGGCTTTTCCTAATGGCCACGGAGGAGTTTTTGGAGGAGCAGCTGTTGTCATGAGGGGACCTTTGGAGGCACAGGGACTCTTTTGGTGGTGATAAACAAACCTCACATCCCCAGTAGGTTCTTAGGGACATGAAAGGACCAGCATAGAGGGTTTGTGGGTTTGGGCATTTGCTTTCTGGTTGCTTGAACACTGACAGTGCCATCACAGTACCATGCAGCTATAGAGCTTGCTCTCTGCTGACATACCCGGAGAGAAACTGGGTGGCACAGCCCCACAGCTGAATGGAAGGGGAGCCTTTCCCCCTCCTCTTGCTGCTTTTTGGGGGGATGTGACAGCAGTGCTGCCCTGCAAAGTGAGATCCCACAGCAGTAAAGCTCTTTTATCCAGTGCACCTCTAGCAGGAAAGGTGAGAGGACAAAAACATGGGGAGGAGAGTGGGGAAGAAACTTAATTTCAGGAATCAGAGCTATTGAGACATGCAAGTGGGTCTGATTCTGCAGCCCCAGGCTGCATGGAGTCCTGTGGGGCCGTGCATTGCCTTTTTTGTGCTGAGATGTTGGGGCTCATCGACCTCATGTAGGCAGCAATTTGGAGGACAGAGTGCAGCCCTTTCCAGGCAAGAACAACCGTATCCAGCCCTCGGAATGCTGCTGACACCTGAATGCCTCTAGGCAGCGGATTTGAAGCTGGATGCCCTATTTTGCAGAGGGAACAGCCAGAGGAAGGGTCCTGCACTGGGTAGCAGTGGTTGCAGTGGTTTGTGAGCATGGGGGTTGGATGTTTGTGATGCTGGCGCTGCCCTTGGCAGCTTCTCTCAGCTGGGAGGCTGTTTTTCCCCCTGATAAGACTCCCTCCTGCCCCATAGTCCATCCCCTTTGCTCTAAGTGATGCTGCAGCTGCATCCCTCCTACCAACAGCATCTCTCCCAGCCAAGCTCCAGGGGGCAGCAGGACCTGGGGCCAAAGTTGTAAGCCCTGTGGCTGTCTCACCAGGAGCAAACCTCCCCCTCACCTCCTCTGCTTTGGTCTTTCTTTGGCAGGGTACACTGCGGGGACTCCCTACAAGGTCCCACCAACCCAGAGCAACAACGCGCCTCCTCCCTACTCTCCGTCTCCGAATCCGTACCAAACTGCTATGTACCCCATCAGAAGTGCCTACCCACAGCAGAACCTGTACACCCAGGTAGGTGCCTCACTATGCATCTCCCACCACCACCTGATATCTTCCCTGGAGTCCTTTCCTCCCAAAATCCCACACCTGAATGTCGGGGCTCGGCCGTCAATGTCATACATGAGGTCCCCTTCCCTGTGGCATCTCCATGCCTTGCCCTCCTGCTTCCCATGCCGCAGCCCCCTGTGTCACCTTCACCAGCATGGCCCAGATTTGTGTCCCTGAGCACCTGGCTGGGCTCCCAGTGCCATCTTCCCTCTTCCAACATTGCCACTGCCTCCAGGCTTGCACCACGGCCAAGACCCCATGTTGGACAGGTGTCCTCCTATAATCTCCTTGCTGCCCCTTCCTGCAGGAGATAATGAGCTCCCTGCAGCTCTCTGGCCCTGCAGCTTTCCTGGCTTTTTTCCTTCCACTTAAATGGCAAATAGGACTTCTCCTGCAGCCGTGACCTGCTTTCTCCATGCCAGGTTGAGTCTGGAGCATCTCCTCTGCTCCATTTTGTCCACTTAGTTTCCATTAGCTGAGCACAGGGGAAGCTGTTGGGGTCAGACGTGTGCTCAGGTGCTCTCTGCTGGTTCCTGACGTGCTCCCCATCAGCTGGCACAAAAGCTGGCAGCAGTTTTGTCACCAGGCCCAGGCTGCTCTTTGCCACCACTGGGACTTAACCCTATGGGCTGACCCCTGCTGCGCTGGAACCAATGGAGCCTGGTGTTGAGCACAGGCACTTTGCAAGGAAGATGCTGGCTGCTGAGATGAGCACAGGCAGGGGAAAGCTGAATCGTAGGATCGTAGACTCACCAAGGTTGGAAAATACCTCCAAGATCTCCCAGCCCAACCATCCACCTATCACCAGTATTTATCCATTGAAGGCTGTGTCCTGTCCTGATCCTGAGCTGGGCGTGCAGCTGCATCCCAGTGACACCATCCCAGCAAGGGTGTCAGCTGCTCTGTGCTCTGCTCTACCAGAAAGGTTTCTGGCTGTTTTCTGTCCCCTTCCTCATCTCTCTTGGCAAGTTCTTCCCTTCCCCAGTGTAATGCAGTGTGCCTACAGTCTGCACTATCAGCCTGAAAGGAAGAAGTAATCTGATAGTTCATCCATTTCTCCTTTCCCCCCTTCATCCATACCTGTAGGGCTTCTCCCACGCCTGCCCCAAACTGCAATAAGATCTCCTCTCATTGTTCTCAGCCTTCTGATCCTTCTGACCTTCCCTGTTCTCGCAGCACTGCACTGCTCACGTTTCGGGATCGCCGTTACATGGCATGTGGGGCTTTCTCTGCTGACTCCTTTCTTTTCCTCCCACCCATTTTCTCCCCCTTGTTTCCAACTCCCTCGAGTCTCAGCAGCCCAGGTTTCAGAGCCCCTCTGTCTCCCTTTGGAAACCTGAGGAGACGGTGCTCCCTTTTGTCTGCCCGCTTCCCGTGCCGACGTTGGCCCTTTGGGATCAGATTCGGCCACAGTTCCTCCTTTCTTTCCATCTCTTGCTCATTTTGCATGCCAGCAGCCAATATATTTTGGACCCAGCCCCATTTCATCCCATCAAATCATGCAGCATAAAGTGTGGGATCGTTAAGGTTGGGAAAGACTGCTTTTTCCATCGAGTCCAACCCAGTTGACCCATTGCAGCCGTGCCCCCTACCCACGATCGTAGAATCATAGAATTGCTCAGGTTGGAAAAGACATTAAAGATCATCAAGTCCAACTGCATCCAGCCATCCTACCCTAACAGCCCTCCTCTAAATCACGTCCCTGAGCACCACATCCAAATGGTTTTTAGGCACATTCAGGGATGGTGACTCAACCACCTCCCTGGGAAGCCCATTCCAGTGCTTATGGCACTGGGGTTGGCTTGTGATGCCAACCCCATTCCCGTTGGAGGAATAAATAAATCCTTCTGTTTGAAATTGTCCTGGGGGAAAGGGGTGGAGGCTGGAAGAACTTCTAGAGAATGGGAAAAAATGTGGATCTGGGGTTTCTCTTCCGTGCCTCGAAGCTGTGGGTGCCCCATCCGTTGAGACCAGCCGTGCCAATACATGCACAGGACGTGGGCTTTCTGTGGGATGACAGAGTGTTTTCCCTTTCTCAAACAGGGAGCTTATTACACCCAGCCAGTGTACGCGGCACAGCCCCACGTTATCCATCACACCACTGTGGTTCAGCCCAACAGCATCCCGTCGGCCATCTACCCGGCCCCCGTCGCTGCGCCCCGGACCAACGGCGTGGCCATGGGGATGGTTGCTGGTACCACCATGGCCATGTCAGCAGGTAAGAAGCTTCCCTGGCCCCGCAGATCCACAGCAGTGGGTTCATCTCTTGGATGGGACCAACCCAAGCAACCCACGCCGGCAGAAATCAATTCATTTGCACCTTATGCTGATTTCACCCGTGAGGTCGCAGAGGAGCTCTTCCATTTGCTGTGCCCTAGAGGGACACGCTTCTGCACTCTGTTGCACAAACAAAGCAACAGCCAAGCTTGCCCTTCTCCACCCACAGTTGCATTTCTACCCTAGAGCTCTTTGTTAAGACGCTTCTGCTCCTGCTGCACACACTTAATGAAACGAGCATTAACCTTGGTTTACACATCACTCTCAAATCCTGTGTGTTGTATGCGCGGGGTTATTTCAGCCCTGGTAAAACGTGATTAACTGATGACACATGAAGGCACTGAGCAAGGCTATGGGCCATTTTTTTTCCAGACCTTCTATTTCGTTCCTCAGCAGTTCTGCACAAAACAATTCATAGCATTGTGCACTGAATTACGCATTGTTCACCCATTTGCATCTGCATTAGTGGAGAAACAGGGCTCTGTTGACTCCCTGTTACACGGACGGATTGCAGCCTGCGCCTCACAAGAACCACTCCAAGATATTTACTAGTGTTGCTTGCACTGAGAAGTGGGCAGATCTAATTAATGCATGTGGGATGCCCTGAAGAGCAGCCTTTTACTCTTAGAGCAGAGACATTTGAGACCGTATTCTCCATTTAGAATCACCAAGGTTGGAAAAGACCTAAAAGCTCATCCAGTCCAACCGTTCACCTATTCCCAACAGCTCCCACTAAACCATGTCCCTCAACACAACATCCAGCCTTTCCTTGAACACCCCCAGGCTCGGTGACTCCACCACCTCCCTGGGCATCCATTGCAGTGCCTAAATGGCATTCCAGTGCCATTTTTGTGTCTGCTGAAGGCACCGGGCACGTTCTCACTTGGAATCCCCAACATATCGTGGCTCAGAGAGGAGGGGATGCTCCTGGTGTGCCCTTGGGATCTCTGGGCTCTGCTCCTCGGGGCTCTCCAAAGCCTCTTGGACGTGGTGCTGAGTTACAGCGATCCCTTCTCACCCCCCTGTGCCATGATACCTTCACGCCAAGCTTTTCTCCTCGCTGTCGCTGCAGGAACCTTGTTGACCACCCCACAACACACTGCCATCGGAGCACATCCAGTTTCTGTGCCAACGTACCGGGCTCAAGGAACCCCCACCTACAGCTACGTACCGCCGCACTGGTAAACCCACTGGCCAAGTCATGTAAGTGCTGCAGGAGAACTGCCCTCCTTCTGCCTCTGGGACACGGGGACGGAACCCTGGGCAGCCCCTCCTGCAGGCTGCTTGCCCAGGGGATGCTCTAAGTGGATGTTAGGTTGTAAATTGGGAAGAGTTTCTTCCCAATCTCTTCTCCAAAGAGCAGACAAGCACTGGCACGGGCTGCCCACAGAGTGGGGGGGTGCCAGTCCTCAGAACCATGGGGATGTGGCACTTGGGGACACGGTCATTGGGCATTGGGTGGTCATAGAGGTCCTGCTGCCCACTGCCAGGCGTTACCTGTGAGCAAGTGTTGCATTTCATGCACACTGAAGTGCACAGGACAAAGAGGACATCCTTCCCTGTGCTCCTAACCCCTCTGCAACGTGTCTGCTCTCTTCCAGATCCGAAGTCAAACATTGTATGCAACTACACAAGTCTTACATCGGGGCTGCAGCCGCTGGACTGCAGCACCTCGTCTGTTTGCAAGAACAAAAGAAAAAAGTGCAAGGGTCACTTTATGCATTCTTTAGTGGTTTTTGTAAAAGCTGCTTTTTTCTAATCTTCTGCCTCTTTATTTTCCTTCCCTCCTCCCTCTCCCCGACCCACATCAGTCGTGTAACACATACTGACACTGAGCAATAGTAAAGTTCTCTCTTCGGTCCTATCGTTTTACAGCTCAGCATATTCACTTTTCAGCATTGCCCAGTCGAGTGGTGCAAAGATCCCCTCTTCTTGTTCGTTTGGGTTCTTCTCATCCTTTTTTATTATTATTATTTTTGTTGTTGTTGTTGTTGACAAGAGCCTAGGTTTCCTTTGACTAGTAAGAGTGGTTGATGTTCAGGGTACTATGTGAAAAGCACAGCGCTGGTAGGCAGGCTTATTCCAATTTGGTTTGGGTATTTTTAGTTGGGTAACATAAATTATTTAATCTTCCTTAACGTATTACAGGAAAATTGGTGTCTTCCAGATAGCTGTCGTGATAGATGATGATGCATTATCTGCAGTGAAATGCTGAACTCATCCCTTATTTGTAGGAGTAAGAGAATATAACTAGCGACGTAACACGCTTGTTTTAGGAAGTAGGAGGACTGTTCACCATTGGGTCTGCTTTTCAAAACTGGGCAGAGGCATTTGGTGCAAGGGGAATCGAGGGGCAGCGATGCCTTTGGGAAGCTGGGATGCTCTGTGCTGGCCGTGTCCCAGCACGGGCAGCTCTTTCCTGGCCACTGCTCGTGGGCAGAGGTGTGCAGGGATGCTATGGGGTGGGAGAAGAGAGATTTCCAGGCTGGAGAGGCTCTACAGAGCCTGGGGATTTGGGAAAGGAGGTTGGATGGAGAGGAGCCTTCGTGGAGGTTGAGGTGCTCCCATTTGTTGTGCTGTTTGGATTGGGGGCAGCAAAGGAGCCCAAGTCCTGGCATTGTGGAGACAGCTGGTTGGGCTGGGAGATAGAAGGGGTAAGGAGCAGCAATAGCAATAAAGTAATCTTCTGCATCCAGAGGCAACGTGAGGCTGTTCCTGGGTCCTCTGGGGTGTCCCAGTCAAACGGGCAGCACTTGCAGGCAGCTGGAGCTATTTTTCAATTCTTACCCCTAAACACAGCATAGAAACAAAAGTTCTTCTTCTTCTTTTTTTTTTTTTTTTCCTAAGAGAAAAATGCAATCATCGTCATGTGTTGCTTTTTGATGGTTTTCCCTCCACGTGCCAAAGGAGCTCCATCCATCCATCCTTGCGAGTGGTCCCAAGGAGCCATCCCAGAGCCTTGCAAGGAATTGGATCCTTCTCGATGGGAATCAGTCCAATAAGGAGAGAAACCTCTGTAGGGACCCCAAAGGACTGGGGGCTGCTGGTTGTCAGGTCAGTGGGGGGGGCAGTTGGTTGCTTCTTCTGCTCTTAATGGAAACCCAGGCAAGCTCCAATTGCCCTCGGTCAGAGGACAGAAAGGACACAAAGTGGTGAAGCCTGAACGCCAGCGCTGTGGGTGGAGGAGGTCAGGAGGGTTTCCACCACGTGGTTTCATTGTGTTGCACTTTCATTTTGTAGAAAATGGAGAAAAAAAAAGAAAAAAAAAAAGAAGAAAAAAAAAAAAAAAAGTTAAAAAAAAAAAAAAGAAAGAGGTAATTAATCACAGTGTTGCCCCCTGTTTAGCTTTGGAAAGCCTCCCTGCCTATAGGCTCAGCACTTAAAGGGAAGGGGGACGTTTGGAAGTAGGGAAACCACATTGTCCTCTGTAACAGGTTGCAATTAAACATGGGCAAAAAAAAAACCAAACAGACAAAAAAACCCAACCCACCATTATCATAAATCACAGGAACCGAAGAGCTCTCAAATACTTTTTTTTTATTATTATTTAATTGTTTTGGCTCTCACAATATTGTCGACTGAGTGTTGGAATTGCCCGTGGATCAGGAGCTGTCTTGTCGGTGCTGGAACTCTGTTGTGGTGATGGAGGAAAGTCGTTAAGCCAATTAACAGCACTGCAGCGAGTCCCAACACTGCCCTAAGGCTGCTCAGCCGTCCCTGCGCTGGGAGGAGCTGTCTGAATTCTCAGCCTTGGCCAGGAAGATGCGGGGTGCACTGCTGAAAGGGGAGAGAAGGCTGAGTTTGAGGGGTGAAGTGCCGCTCACGGCACAGAGGAACCCCCAGATGGACACGGCCTCCTCCTCACTGTGCTTTTTTAAAGGCATTTTGGAGTTCCCCCTAATCAAAGCTCTGAATTTCAGGCTTGGTCTGAAAACGACAGATTTTTCATCAAAACAGGCTGAGGCTATAAAGTTAGAAGGGAAAAGGGAAAACCCCTCCATCTGTTACCGCAAACGAGACCTGAGGAGGGTCAGGTGGCTTTATTTTAATCCCTCTGCTTGGATCAGTGGCAGATTTTGTGAATCTTCCCCATTGTGCTTGGGTAGAAATACCCAGTGGCGCCGTCACGGCGTGAGGAGGTGAACCTTGTTGTGGTGAGCCCATCTTGGGACTTGGGCCGACCCTGGGGGGCTTGGGAAGCCCTCTGGGGAGATATTCGATCCCCTTTCGGGGTGGTTTCCCCAATGGAATTTGTTTGGGAAGGAGCAGGTTGGGAAGTCAACCCGTGATGGGGTAGAGCACGATGCGAGTGCAGGACCAAGGGGTGAGTAGGCAATGGTTGTGCTGTGAGCAGCTCCATCCAGTTCCCATCCTGGGACAGAGTTCTCCAACCCCAACTCGTCTCGTTTCATGATAGCAAAGTGGGCTTTTGGAGCGTGGGGTGATGGATTTGGGGTGGAATAGGATTTCCATTGCTAAACCTTGACCTCTTGGCACCTTTAGGACCATCTGGGAGGGACGGAGTTGTGGGATTGTAGAGTGGGTTGAAGCTGGGGTCAACTCTTTGGGTAAGGTTTGCTCCTGGAGGTGCTGCCTCTTTCTCTGTTGACATTCCTCATGGTGAGATAAAGGAACCCAGCAGGACTCTGTCACTCTGCTGTCCCGACTGCTGGGGTGACAAAGCTGCCTGGGTTGACACCACTGGGGACACCCAAGCATCACACGCTGCAGTTGGGTTGGTGATGGTGAAGGTCGGTGAGCAGGAAGAAAAGGGATTTCCCTCACTGGGGGGGAAAGGGCTACGCTCTATGCCAGAGCAAGGTTAGGATGTCCCAGGGGGTGATGGAGGCCAGAGCAAGGTTAGGATGTCCCAGGGGGTGATGGAGGCCAAGCAAAACTCCAGGAAGAGGAGGGGGAAAGTGTTAAGAAAATTGTTATCAAACCACAGCTGTGGCCGTTGCCCGATCCCACCTCTGACTTCTGCACCACAACGCACTGCAATGCAGGACTCAAAGCCTGTGCTGCCCCAGCCCCACGCAAAGCCCGGAGCCCCCGGCTCTGATGGGCAGCAGCAACCCCATAAAGCTTCTTTGCAGCTTGGGTGTGTAATTGAAGCACTTTTTACCGTGTTACGTAAAGTTGTTTTGTTTCGTTTTGTTTTTTTCCCCTTGGTTTGGTGACAAATGTTTGCTATTCTTGAGGAGCAAAAAGTGGTCCCCAGTGGGGCCGGGGAGTGAAGGCATACTGAGAAACTCCTCCCATATGGGGGTTTGCGTTCAGTGCTCAAATCCAACCAGCCAAAGACAGCAATAAGAACCGTTGTGTCCTCGTAAGTCCGCTTCTCAGTTTTATTTGGTCAAACCGTCAATATTTTCAGTCCAAGTGAGGGCTGCGGTTCCTTCTGCCTCTGTCACCCTGATGTCCTCTCCATGGCTTTAACCCGTGGCAGTTTGCTTTCCATCTCTTTCTTTTCCCTTTGGCTGTTGGCTCCCCATGGCCCCAACTCGCTGTTGCTCTGCTATAGGGAAATATAGGGCAGAAAGACTGGAAGGAAGGGAGGAAGGAGAGCTGTGGCAAGGCGTCACCATTTGGCACTTACAGAGTCACCAGCAATCAGGTGATAACGGATTTTTTTGAGTGTCTGGGAAACAGGAATAGCAAAAGATGTCATCTGATGGCAGCTTTCCCCAACTGGATGCGATGAGTTTGTAGGAAAACGCCCAACGCGACGCCTCAGCATTGCATCCTTGGGATGGAGCTGCAAGGCTGCAGCCATTGGGAGACATAGCAAGGAAGGGGAAAAAGGGCACGAGGGGGCACCCCAAAACTGCCCCCCAAAACCACAGAGCCTCCCCGTGCCCTAGCACCAAGCAGAGCAAACCCCCATCCATCTTTCTGTCTCATTTCTTGGCCCGTTCTGACCGACGGGACAGCTCGGATCAGCTCGTTTTTAAACAGCATTGGAACTCTTTAAGCAAAAATATATATACATATTAAAAAAATACGCAAATAAAAAAAAAAAAAAAGTAAAAAAAAAAAAAGTAAACACGTCTTCCAAGTCTCCACGGTGTGTAGGGAACATGGCCTCGAACTGACACGTTGGGAAGCCCCGCAGCCACGGCTTGTGACTATGAAGTGTAAATCTGGGTTTTCTCATTTGTTTTCCGTTCCGTTTTCCGTTCTGAAGATCAGCTCTTGATCTCCCTGACAGATTTCAGCCAAGAGTTTGTAACTGTACGATATTTACTGTAAGATGTAGAACATTCGATAACTATTAAAATGTTTCCAGAAAAAAAAAAAAAAAAAAAAAAGGAAGAGGGTCGGTGGGTTGTTTTGGTTTTGGTTTTGGTTTTGTCTTTTTTTGAGTTGCGAAGCGATGGGGTTCCACCTCCAAACCTGCCCCCAGGTGGTTGGTGGGGCTGGAAGGAGCCCAACCCTTGGGTTGTTCCATATCCCAACGTGGCCAACTGCCCTCAGGTGGTTGGTGGGCCATGAGGAACCCCAATCCATAGGTTATCCAATGTCCCAACATGGCCATCTGCCCCCAGGTGGTTGGTGGGCCTTGAGGGACCCCAATCCATAGGTTATCCAATGTCCCAACATGGCCATCTGCCCCCAGGTGGTTGGTGGGCCTTGAGGGACCCCAATCCATAGGTTATCCAATGTCCCAACATGGCCATCTGCCCCCAGATGGTTGGTGGGGCTGGAAGGAGCCCAACCCTTGGGTTGTTCCATATCCCAACGTGGCCAACTGCCCTCAGGTGGTTGGTGGGCCATGAGGAACCCCAATCCATAGGTTATCCAATGGCCCAACATGGCCATCTGCCCCCAGGTGGTTAATGAGCCTTGAGGAACCCCAACCCATAGGTTATCCAATGTCCCAACATGGCCATCTGCCCCCAGGTGGTTGGCAGGCCTTAAGGGACACCCCAACACGTGGGTCATCCCATATCCCAACGAGGCCAACTGCCCCCGGGTGGTTGGTGGGGCTGGAAGGAGCCCAACCCTTGGGTTGTCCCATGTCCCAACATGGCCAACAGCCCTCAGGTGGTTGGTGGGCCTTGAGGGACTTCAAAGCATGGGTTGTTCCATGTCACAGCATGGCCACCTGCACCCAGATCATCGGTGGGGCTGGAAGGAGCCAAACCCCTGGGTTGTTCCATATCCCAACGTGGCCAACTGCCCTCAGGTGGTTGGTGGGCGCCATGAGGAACCCCAATCCATAGGTTATCCCATGTCTCAACATGGCCATATGCCACCAGGTGGTTGGCAGGCCTTAAGGGACCCCAACACGTGGGTTGTCCCATATCCCAATGTGGCCAACTGCCCCTGGGTGGTTGGTGAGCCTTGAGGGACCCAATCCATAGGTTATCCAATGTCCCAATGTGGCCATCTGCCCCCAGGTGGTTGGTGGGCCTTGAGGGACTTCAAAGCATGGGTTGTTCCATGTCACAGCATGACCACCTGCCCCCAGATGGTTGGTGGGGCTGGAAGGAGCCCAACTCCTGGGTTGTTCCATATCCCAACGTGGCCAACTGTCCTCAGGTGGTTGGTGGGCGCCATGAGGAACCCCAACCCATAGGTTATCCCATGTCTCAACATGGTCATCTGCCACCAGGTGGTTGGCAGGACTTAAGGGACCCCAACACGTGGGTTGTCCCATATCCCAATGTGGCCAACTGCCCCCAGATGACTGGTGGGGCTGGAAGGAGCCCAACCCTTGGGTTGTTCCATATCCCAACGTGGCCAACTGCCCTCAGGTGGTTGGTGGGTGCCATGAGGAACCCCAATCCATAGGTTATCCCATGTCCCAACATGGCCATCTGCCCCCAGGTGGTTGGCAGGCCTTAAGGGACACCCCAACACGTGGGTTGTCCCATATCCCAATGTGGCCAACTGCCCCCGGGTGGTTAATGAGCCTTGAGGGACCCCAATCCATAGGTTATCCAATGTCCCAACGTGGCCATCT
Organism: Tympanuchus pallidicinctus; assembly: GCF_026119805.1. NCBI lineage: Eukaryota > Metazoa > Chordata > Aves > Galliformes > Phasianidae > Tympanuchus > Tympanuchus pallidicinctus. Next base: position 1,383,870 of record NW_026294754.1, on the reverse strand, counting down.
GCCCCCAGATGATTGGTGGGGCTGGAAGGAGCCCAACCCTTGGGTTGTTACATATCCCAATGTGGCCAACTGTCCTCAGGTGGTTGGTGGGTGCCATGAGGAACCCCAACCCATGGGTTATCCAATGTCCCAACATGGCCATCTGCCCCCAGGTGGTTGGCAGGCCTTAAGGGACACCCCAACACGTGGGTTGTCCCATATCCCAACGTGGCCAACTGCCACCAGGTGGTTAATAAGCCTTGAGGGACCCCAACCCATGGGTTATCCAATGTCCCAACATGGCCAACTGCCCCCAGGTAGTTAGTGAGCCTTGAGGGACCTCAACCCACGAGTTGACCCATGTCCCAGTAGGTCCACCATGGTCCTGTAGCCTTGAGACAAGGTTAGGGACATGCCTACGGGAAGAATGATGGTGGAGCTCCATGATGATGCTCCCCAAGCATTTAATCTCCATCCCCGCAGCCCAGCAGATGAAGAAGGTGTCCATCAAGCACTGCCTTTGTCCCCAACCTCAGCACCATGTGGCACAGAGCTGGGTGCTGCTGTGTGTGGGGCCAGCAGAGCCTTGGGCATGATGTGGGATCAGCTCCCATGTGGTCCCACACCTCCTTCTGAGGCCACCACTGCTGTCCTGCTGCTTTGCTCAGCCCCACAGGATCCTTTGGGTGTCACTGTCCCCACAAGGCCACCTCTGGGTCAAATGATGTCTGCAAAGGACAAGGGACCATCTGCATCTCCAGCTGAGGATAGATTGTGGCCTATGGACCACTTGAGGTGGCAGTGCCACAGCCTGGGCCATCAGTGATTGCTGTCACCATGCCATGGAGGAGGACATCCCATACACCTCATGCAGCTGCTGCTCTAGAAACCCCACAATGATGCTGAGGCCCCTTTTTGGGGGCAGTCAGGGTGTCCCCAAATGGGCAGAGCCCCCTCCCATGCCCAGGTGTCCCCACTGGGGGTGAAGAAAGAAGGGAGAGAATAAAAGCACCAAACCCCCATCTTCTTTGCCCAAAACAGAGCTCGTTTATTAACGACAACCTCTCCAGCAACAGAGCCAGGAGGCTTCAAATAATAACAATTAAAAAAAATTAAGAAAATACAACAGAAACAGCGTCAAAGGGCTGGGAAAATCCAGGAGGGGTAATAAATATGGGGAAGGGGCAATGGAGCGCCAGGGGAGGGGGGGGGGGGGGGGGGTGAGGGAGCTGGTGCCAAGCTGCTGCCAGCAGTGATGCTGGGGACAGGGAGGGGTCACCGCTCCCCGTGTCCCATGCGTTAGTGACTTCATTTCCAGAAATTAACCCCAAATGATTAAAAAAAAATCAAAAAACATTAAGAATCCATCGCCTGACCGCCATGAAGGGCCCAACGTGCAGAGCCCTGGTCATCCTGGTGCCACCATAGTGGGGACATCGATCAGGGGGACAGCCCTTCCTTGTCCCAGGGACATTTCGGCTGCCATCGCCTCACGTGGTGCCCGGGGGTCGCGTGGTGCAGTGTCTGAGCCCCTCACCCTGCATCAGGGCTGGCTTCTGCTGGTGTCACATGGCAAGAGTGCTGTCCCCAAACCGGGCTGCGGAGGGGCTGCCCTGGGAGCAAAAGGGGATGTGATCATAGGGATGTGACGTCCATCTCCCTGCGTTTGGCCCCCATTGCCTCTGCCATCCCATAAATACCCCTTTTTTGGTCACTTTTTGGTCACTCACATCTGATTCTTCATTTTATTTTATTTTTTTTCCAATAAATATTGAAGTTCTCACTGTGCTGGAGAGCCCCAGAGCAGCCGGAAGAGGCTTGGGGACGAAGGGCTGTCCCCACACCCTCAATTGCAGAGCATTCACCGTCAGTGCCCTCATTAGGCTTCAGAGTTAACACTTCCCAATCCCAACACAGCATCGCACTGATTTCTCTTAGGAAAGATCCCAAAAAGGTGACCACTCCCGGGCCCCCACTGACCACCGTGACCCCAACCCCAGGGTTGTCCCCAACCCACATCCTGTCCCCCAATCCCTCACCTCAGGGCGGCTGTCAGTGCTTTTCAGCCACGACGGCCTCGTGCTGGTGGGGAGAGGATCACCTCCAACACCAGGCTTCTGCTCGGGGATCCGGGACACCCGAAATCTGCATGGGGGCATTGTGTGAGCCCACCCCACCTTGGGATATGGGCTGGACAAATGGGACCCTCCCCCCTCCCCCCAGATCCACGTGCTCACCTTCCTATGGAGAGAATGGTGATCTCACCGGTGGGTCTGGTGGCTTTGGTGGCTGTGGGGGATGGCAGCACTTGGGGCCACTTCCTCTGGCTGCATCGGGTGCAGGGGGGGTCTGAAGGGGGAGCCGGGCCGTGCACTGTGTGCAGGTGCTGCTGGTGGCAGCAGGAGGGGGGAAACTGAGGCAGGAGGTGCAGCCTATGGGGGACAAGGAGTGACATGAGCCGTGTGGGGGTTCAGTGGGGCTGGAGGGACTCAGAGGGGTTTGGGGGGGAAGTCTCTCACTTGTAGGCAGGTTTGCAACCCGCTGGTGCTGGCTGCATGCTCTGATGTTCCTTCAGCAGCTCCTCCAGCGCTGCAGCATTTTCTGGAGGTGGGGGGACAGAGAGAGTCACCAGGAGCCACCTGGGGTGGCAGAACCTTCCCTGGCCATTGGGGGGCCCCTTCCCCCTTCCCGGGGGGCTCCCGACCTTTCTTCTCTGTGATGAGGCGCACCAGGACCCCGATGGTGTCCTCATTGGCATCCTCAATCTGGTAGATGGAGCTGGGACCTGGGGACAGATGGAGAAGGCATGAAGAGAAGCGGCCACGGGGATGGGCTTGATGTTCCATGGCCAATGGGACAACGTGGGAGCAAGCAGATGCCATGGGGATGAGCAGGATGCTCCAACCCTAGGGACAAGAGCAACCAGACACCCTTGGGGATGGGCCCCATGCTCTCCATGGGTTCCCATGCTCACCATGGCCACAGGACACCACGGTGACCAGATGACATGGGGATGCTCCAACCATTGGGACAAGATGTGAGCAACCAGACGCCATGGGGATGGGCTCGAGCAGATCAAGTTGGCTTCAGGGTGGCGAAGCTGGGTCACGCCTCCATACCAACCTCAAACCAACGTCATCACTGGGCCACATTCTGATCCCTTTATGGTCCCAAACCACTTGGGTTCAACGGCAACCAGAGGCAACCCCAGAATACTGGGTGCACGGGAGTGGGGCTCACCGCTGGTGTTGTGCTCGTGTTCCTTGTGTGCGGTGCAGTGGTAGCCCTTCTTCTTCAGCAGGTTGCACACCAGGATGCCCAGCAACCCCATGGCACAGAACACGGGGACGATGGCCAACACGGCCGACTGCGCCGCCGCCGCCTCCTCCGGTTGAAGCTCCCATGTCCCATTGGTCCCCGATGGTCCCCGAGGTGTCACCACGCTCCTGGCTCGCCGTTGGCCTGCAGCCAGGGTTGGATTTGGGAAAATTCCCCCCATTGATGCCATGAGCACTAATCCTGCTTCAAATCCATCACTGGGTTATTTTGGCACTTGAATCTTCCTCAGCTGGATTTGGCAGAGTTCTCCCGTTGATGCCATGGGCATTGCTCCTATCCCACCCCAACTCCATCACTGGGTTATTTTGGCACCGAATCCTCCTCCTGTGATGGACTTGGCAGATTTTCCCCACTGGTGCCATGAGCATTGATCCTATGCTCACTCCATCATTTCAGTATTTCGGCACCACGTTCCCTCAGGCTGCATTTGGGGGATTTACCCCATCGGTGCCATCACAGCTCCTACCCCCACATCCATCACCATGTCATTTTGGCATCATATTCTCCTCCCAGGATGGATTTGCTGATGTCCCCCCATTGGTGCCACGAACCCCAGTGCCACGCTCACTCCTTTACCGCGTTATTTCAGTACCACATTTCCCCCATGCTGGATTTTGGGGTTCCACCATTGGTGCCACGAGCACAACTCCTACCCCAAATCCATCACCGCATTATTTTGGCACTGAATCTTCCTGAGCTGGATTTGGCAGAGTTCTCCTGTTGGCGCCATAAATATTGAACCTATTCCACCCCAAATCCATCACCCCCACGCTCCAAAGCCCGCAGCTGACCGCGCCACCCCTCACCCACCTGTGCACCCCGGGGTGCCGTGGGGCGCAGCAGAGCAGGGCAGGCACCGGCCCTGGGGCTCCCTATGGCCATCAGGGCTGTAAAACCTGTGGGATACGGTGAGGTGAGCACAGGGGTATCCATGCAAACCCCCCCCACCTCCCCAGTGCACGGCGCCCCATGCTCACCCGTGCAAGCAGGCGCACGGTGCATCCCCTGCAGAGGAAGAGCCAGGGGGACAGGGGCGGCAGCTCTGTGCTGTGCTGCACGTCTACAGGGAGGGAAAGAGGGTGGTGAAGGGGTGCAGGCTGCATGGCACGGGGTGGGGGCATCACCCACGGGCAACACTCACCCCAATGGGTTCCTCTCCAGGTGGGCATCGCAGCAGCTCGCAGGCTGTGGCCCCCATGCAGGGGCTGCTCAACACCTGGGGGAGAAGAGGGGTGTTCAGCAGGGTGCAGCAGGGGAGAATGCATTGCAAAGGACAGGATGCAAAGGCATTGTGAGGGACAGGGCAGGTGCAATCCCGTTGCGTGCATCGTGGTGGGCGCAATGCTGTCACAAGCAACGGGATGGAAGCAAAGCTTGCTGCGTGTGCTGCTGGGAATGGGATGGAAGCAAGGCTTTACGGTGGGTGCAATCCCATCACAAGCAGTGCAAGGCTGCAAAAGCACTGCATGCGTCATGGTGTGGGTGCAGATGCACAATGCAACGGGATGGATGCAGTGGGATGGATGCTCCACGGTGGGTGCAAACTCGCAAGCAATGGGGTGGGTGCAAATAGGCTCCCAGGCAACGGGAGGGATGCAAAACCACTGCATGCTCAACGGCAGGTGCAAATGCACCACAAGCAATGGGACAACTGCAACGGGGTGGATGTAAACTCATTGCATGCACTACGGTAGGTGCAGGCTGATCACGAGCAATGGGACGGATGCAAACCCCCACCACGTGCAGCATGGTGAGTGCAAACCTGTGGCAAGGAATGGGGGGGCTGCAAAGCCCTTCCGTGCACTGCAGGTGATGCAAACCTGTCAGCAGCAAGAGGATGGCTGCAAGACCACCGCATGCACTGCAGCAGATGCACACCAACCCAGTTCTGCAGCAGCCCAGCAGATGCACAGCCATTGGAATCAACATTGGAACTGGGGCCATGTCGGGTGGAGGACAGTGGCAATCCCAGGATGGGAAACCCCCACGGGACACCCCCAGAGTAAAATGGGACATCTGGGGGGGCATTTGGGGTTTTAGAATTGGAAGAACCAAGATGAGACGTGCAGAGGGATGGGATGAGGCTGTACTCACCCCCAGGACAGCGAGGAGCCACCAGCACATCCCCAAGCTCTGCAGCCACCGGGGCCACCTGTGGGGACACGGCACAAGGAAACAGTGTCACTCCTCCCTGATTCCTGCACAGGGGACAGCAAGGGTTTTTGGGTCTGGGGCCCAAAAAGCCCACACAGGGGGACGTGGGAGGTTATCCACTAGCACAGCCTTTGCAAGGGAGCAGTCAGCTGGAAAATAACCCTGTGAGAGGGGAGGAATTGGGTTATTTCACAGCTGGAATGCTCTCCCCTGGCCCCATTTGCTGCAGTGCAGCCAAGCAGCACAGTTGGGTTTGGGATTACTTCCCAAGCCTTGAGGTTTTCCTTCTAAAAGGAGCAAAGCACCTCCACAACTAGAAAAAAAAACATCATTATAATAGAACAAAACAACCTCGTGACCAAAAAGCCCCAATATTTTGCATCCTTACCCCAATATATGGCACCCTTGTGCTAGAAAAAAACCCAACACCTTCAGGACCAAAACCTCCAATATTTTGCATCCTTACCCCAACATTTGCCATCCTTACAATAGACCAAAAACACCCTTGCAACCAAAAAAACCCCAGTATCTTACAGGAGCCCCTTTGGGTGCAGCGGAATCACAGCCCACAGCGGCTCAGCGCCCAAAGGAAACCCAATTTTAGCTCAGTAGGAATCCAGCACTCACACCTCCCATTTTAGGGCCGCTCACACAATCCCACTCCCTTCCTGCAGAGGATTTGCTAAATCTGATGGCAGCTGAACACCAATTTCTCTCCCAGTGCCATCAGCTCCAATGTCCCCAGCGCCATCGGTGCAGCTCAGCGCAGTCCCTCCCGTCTCCTTGTGTTTAATTGAAGGCAAATCATTAAAAGCTGATTGGAAGTTCCCCCAGGAATGGGGTGAAATCCTTGGCGAGGGCCCCAGTGTGCGCTCAGAAATTCATCAGGGTTGACAAAATAAAACAGAACAGTGGAAAATCCCAACATCTAAATCAATATTGCTGGGCTATCGTTGGGATGGCATGTGCACGCATGGGGGCAAAACCCCAAACCTCTGAGTTCTTCTACCTCCAGTGCTGCAAAGGAGAGAATTATCTGGGGGCCCAAATCTCCCTCCATATCCCAGAATGCTTGGTTTTGCTTTGGGCAATGCTGTTGTTATATCAGACAACGCTCATCCAATGCTCTCAAGACCCCATCACTACTCCCAAAATCCTATTAAAGGCCTTTGAGTGCAGCTCTGCCCTTCTCTACACATCCCAAAATCTGCTGGGACCGGAGGCACCGAAGCTCTGCGGGGGAAGGAACAGATGCTGCAAACCTTCAGCATGGATATTTCCTGCTCCGGAGCAAAATGATCGGCATCCTCCCCTGCACAGCACTGCCCAGCCCCGGAGCGTCACTGCAAAGAGAAATTAATGCATACAAACACAATTAAAAATGTATTTCCAAGCAAGCAAAAAATAATAACAATAATAATAATAATAATAATAATAATTAGTCACCTCAACCCAAAGAGCCTTTCAGCCAACCTCGACCCAGTGAGCAGATTCTGCCAACACCGAGCCGACCAATGGATCCGCTCTGCTGACACCAGTGATGGATCCTTTCCACCAACCTCGACCCCATGAGAGGATCCTTTGGGCCAATCAAACGATGCGTCCTCTCTGCTGACACTGACCCAATGATGGATCCTTCCTGCCAGCCCAATGATGGATCCTTGCTGCCAACCCCGACCCAACAAGCGGCCCTTTCCACCAACCCCAAGTCGACAGCGGGCTCCCTTTGATGATGCCAACCCAAGTGGGTCCTCCCTGAGATAGAATCATAGAATCATAGAATCACCAAGGTTGGAAAAGACCTAAAAGCTCCCCCAGTCCAACCGTTCACCTATTCCCAACAGCTCCCACTAAACCACGTCCCTCAACACAACATCCAGCCTTTCCTTGAACACCCCCAGGCTCGGTGACTCCACCACCTCCCTGGGCATCCATTGCAGTGCCTGACCACCCTTTCTGACAAGTAATACTTCCTCATGTCCAGCCTGAATCTCCCCTGCTGCAGCTTGAAACCATTCCCTCTGCTCCTATCACTGATGACACGAGAGCAGAGGCCGACCCCCAGCTCCCTGCAGCCTCCCTTCAGGAAGTTATAGAGAGCAATGAGGTCTCCCCTGAGCTCCTCTTCTCCAGGCTGAACATTCCCAGCTCCTTCAGCCTCTCCTCATCAGCCCTGTGTTCCATGCCAACAAGGGATCCTTTCCACCAAGCCCAACACAACAAGAGGGCCCAACCCATCGACCCAACGCTGGGTCCTCTCCACCAGTGCCAACCCGATGAGCAGATCCACTTCTTCTACCCAATGATGGATCCTTTCTGCCACCCTGATCCAACAAGCGGCCCTTTCCACCAACTCCAACCCAATGATGGCTTCTCTTTGGTGATGCCAATTCAGCGAGCAGGTTCTTCTCTCTGATGACGTCAAACCAACCAGCTGGTCCTCTACAACAATGCCAACAGGGGATCCTTTCCACCAAGCCCAACACAACAAGAGGGCCCGTCCCATTGACCCAACGCTGGGTCCTCTCCACCAGTGCCAACCCGATGAGCAGATCCAGTTCTTCTACCCAATGATGGATCCTCTCTGCCAACCTCAACTCAACAAGCGGCCGTTCCGCCAACCCCGACACAACGATGGCTTCTCTTTGACAACGCCAATCCAACGAGTGGGTTCCCCCTGATGGTGTCAACCCAAAAAGCGGGTCCTCTCTGACAACACCAATGATGGATCCTTTCCACCAACCCCAACACAATGAGAGGGTCCATTCCATCGACCCAACGCTGGGTCCTCTCCACCAATGCCAGCCCAATGTGCAGATCCTTTTCACCAACCCAACGATGGTTCTCTCTGATGATGCTGACCCAGTGACAGGTCCTTCGACTGAATAAACCCAAAGACCAAAGCCTTTTTGGGGTGGGTGGCCCCCCGTAGCAACCCACTGCTAAAATGAACCAACAGCTTCACCACCCTGCAGGCACAACTCATGTGCTGTGTGTGCTTGGGGACGGGTGGAAAAATAATTAAAGTCGATTCTGTCATGAAGTGGGAAATCCCTTGAATGCCCCTGGGTGTAGTGGGGCATCCCCATAAAGCTGCCCCACGTGACGCTGCTGATAAGGAGCCATTATGTGCTGGAGTGGTTTATAAATTGAATGAATGAGCAATTAGCACGCAGCATCACTCATCTGGGATGCAGCTGCTGCACGATGGGGGTGGCTACAGGCTGGTGTCAGGATGCGAGGGCACCAAGCTGTGTCCCAGTTCCTCCCAGTCACCATGGGGGCAGAAAGGAGGCTCGAGAGCAGCTCAAAGCTCGGAGACGGCAGCACACAGTCCCAGACTGACCTCAAACCTCAAATACCACAGACAGCCACAATTTGGGAAGGGAGAGGAAAAGCCAGGGACAGGAGCAGGCAGCAGCACGTGGTGCTGCAATGCAGATCCCCGTGCTGAGCACCCTCCAGTGACCCCTCGCTGTGCCACGTGTCCCAGCACCGGCAACAGCCTCGTGTGGGGCTGTTAAATCCTCCCTGGGGAGAGGTGTTTGGGGCTGTGTGGTGATGCCTATGGGATGGGGAGCGCTCATCCTGGGGTATTTGGGGGTGCTATGAGGGGATCTGTGCGCCCGCAGGGGATGGGATGGAGGGGATGAGGGGCACAACGGTGGGTGGGATAGGGGCAGGTCTGAGCATCAGCACTTAGGAGTGATTGTCTCCTTCCCCCCTCAGCCCTGCCTGCTGGGATCTGGGGAGCATCCAGCTGGCCCCGTGCACCTCATGCTGTCGTTCCAAAGCCAACAGACACAAAGAAGTTTGGAGAGTTCTGGCACTGGGGATATATTTGGAGGAGCTCTGAAAACTCCGGGAGCAGGACTGGCCCCAAAGGACCTCAGCCTCACTTCACAGAACCACAGAACCCCAGGGGTTGGAAGGGACCTCGAGAGATCATCGAGTCCAACCCTCCTGTCAAAGCAGGTTCCCTACACCAGGCTTTGTATGGGGATGATGGGATGCCCCAAGTAGAAACCAATTATCCAGCCTCACAATTGGCTGCTTGGTGGGGGACAACCCAACTTTTGCAAGCCCCACGATAGGATTTTTTTTGTACCCCAAAATAAAACAAGCCCTTAAGGGCCCCCTCACTTAACCCAGCCCATAAGCTAAGCGTGCCCACAGGGATTCAAGGCAGGGTTTCCCCTCCACACACAGCTTAGGGTTTCAGCTGATTGCTCCCAGAGATAACAGAGAACAAGGAGCGACTGTATGGGGACACTTTGGGAACAGCAGCTTGGCCACCTGGGCAGCACAAGGGGGGATTGTCCAGCTGAAACCCAACGCTGTCACAACTCTGCCACCAAAACCCAACACCAGGTTTGTGGGAACGAATAACAACCCTTCATTGACTTTCAGAACAGAGCCAAGCGATCCCAGAGGCACCGTAGTGCCAATCCCCAGTTTGGGAAGCCACCCCCGCTCACAGCATCCCAGCAGTAGAGGGAACAGGGCTGAAAACGCTGCGATTTTCCACCGCCAGATTAAAGCAAGAGGGGGAAAAAAAAAAAACAACAACCAAACCCCAGCTCCTATTTTTCCAGATGGCCACCGTGGAGTTTTCCATAACCTACTTTCTCCACTCCTCTTCTGCCGTATATCCTCACCGCGGCTGCAGCCGGGGGGCCGCATCAGCGACACTTTGGGGACAAAGCTGAAGCAACAAATCCCCCCCCCCCCCTCCCCCTCCCCTAATTTGTATTATAGCTCCTTACAGACGCATCACCCGAGCCCTCCAACCCCCCCAAATAATCAACCCCAGATCAACCCGGATAAGAAACGTCACCCCTTACCTGTCCCCACCGCGGGGGTGACGCGGGGGTGACACCGACGCCGTTCCCACGGGGGCGCCCCATTGAGGCTGGGCGGCCGCTCTTTATGAATGAACGCTCCGTCCCCCGCGGGCGCGCTACTCCCGCTAGCCACGCCCCCCTCCCTTGTGACGTCACAATGCGGGGCTTCCCCCATCCCCCTCCCCCCGCCCATCCCGCGATGACGTCAGCGCCACGCTCGGAGGATTCCCCCGCCCCTCCCGCGCGCAGCGCCCCCTGCCGACGGGTTTGGAGGGGAGGGGAGATGAAGCGCCCCCCCGAAGGGGTTTTTTGGGGGGCAAAACAGAGGAAAAAAGTGAAATCCTGGCGTGAGAGGCGCTGCAGAGAAAGTTGGGAAAGATAGGATTTCTTTTGCCTTGCGTGGAGTCTCTGTGAGGGCACCCCGGGGTGCTTGCAGCCCGTTGTTTGCAGTGCTGAATGTCACCCTGTCCCCAAACCCCTCGGGGCAGCTGTGCCGTGATGGGGACACGGCGCCGAGCCCCTCGATAGGTCTGGATCTGCTTCCTTTGTCCCATGGTGGCCACCTCTTGCATGTCCCCATCCTCACCCAAAGTCCCCATCCTCACTCCGATGTCCCCATCCAAGGTCCCCATCCAATATCCCCACTCAATGTCCCCATCCTCACCCAGTGTCCCACCCAATGTTCCCATCCTCATCCCAATATTCCCATCCTTATCCCAATGTCCCATCCTAGTGTCCCATACAATGTCCCCATCCTCATCTCGAGGTCCTCATCCTTACCCCAATGTCCCATCCTCAACCAGCGTCCCATACAATGTCCCCATCCCCACCCTAATGTCCCTATCCCCTCTCCAATGTCCCCACCCCAACCTCTCATCCCCACTCCAATGTCCCCATCCTCACTCCAATGTCCCCATACGTCTCATCCTCATCCCAATGTCCCATCCTCAACCAGCATCCCATACAATGTCCCCATCCCCACCCTAATGTCCCTATCCCCTCTCCAATGTCCCCACCCCAACATCTCATCCTCACTCCAATGTCCCCATACGTCTCATCCTCATCCCAATGTCCCATCCTCAACCAGTGTCCCATACAATGTCCCCATCCCCACCCCAATGTCCCTATCCCCTCTCTGATGTCCCCACCCCAACATCTCATCCTCACCCCAATGTCCCAACCTCACCCAGTGTCCAATACAATGTCCCCATCCTCACTCTGATGTCCCCATCCAAGGTCCCCATCCAATATCCCCACCCAATGTCCCCATCCTCACCCAGTGTCCCACCCAATGTTCCCATCCTCATCCCGATGTCCCCATCCCCACCCCAATGTCCCCATCCTCACTCCAGTGTCCCCATCCAATGTCCCCATCCAATATCCCCACCCAGTGTCCCCAGCCTCACTCCAATGTCCCCACCCCAACATCTCATCCTCACCCCAATGTCCTATCATCACCCAGTGTCCCATCCAATGTCCCCATCCCCATCCCATCCTCACTCCAGTGTCCCCATCCCGTTGTCTCATCCTCTTCCCAATGTCCCCATCCAATGTCCCCATCCTCACTCCAATGTCCCCATATGTTCCCATCCTCATCCCAATGTCCCCATCCTAACCGCATTGTCCCATCCTAGTGTCCCATACAATGTCCCCATCCTCATCTCGAGGTCCCCATCCTCACCCTAATGTCCCATCCTCACCCAGTGTCCCATACAATGTCCCCATCCTCACCCCAGTGTCCCCATCCTCACTCCAATGTTCCCACCCAATGTCCCCATTCTCACCTCTTTTTTCCCAATCCCAATGTTTCATCTTCATCCCAATGTCCCCATCTTCACCCCCACGTCCCCATCCTCACCCTGTTGTCCCCTTTCTGATGTCCCCATCTTCATTCCAATGTTCCCATCCCAACATCTTCATCCTCACCCTGATGTCCCCATCCTGATATTCCTATCCTTGCCCCGATGCTCCTGCCCTGTTTTCCCAGTCCTCACCCCAATGTCCCTGTCCAAATGTCCCCACCCTCGCCTCAATGTCCCCATCCCACTATCCCCATTCTCACACTGGTGTCCCTGTCATATGTCCCCGTTTTCACCCCCATGTCCTCATCCTCACTCCAATGTTCCTGTTCTGATGTCTCCATCTTCATTCTGATGTTCCTGCTCCAAAGTCATCCAGTGTCCCTCTCATGACATCCCCATTTTCACCCCATCCTGATGTCCCCCTCTTTGTTCCAATGTCCCCATCCCAATGTCTTCATCCTCACCCCAACGTCCTCATCCTCATCCAACATCACCACCTTCATCCCAACGTCTCCACCTTCATCCCAGTGTCTCCATCTTCATCCTCATGTCCCCATCCCAACGTCTTCATCCTCACCCGGGTGTCCTCACTCTGATGTCCTCATCCTCACCCCAAAGTCCACATCTTCATCCCAGTATCCCTATCCAAACCTCTTGCTCTTCCCCATGATGCCCCCACTGCCACGTCCCCATTCCAACACCTTTCTCCTTGCCCAATGTCCCCATCCTCACCCTGTTCCCATCCCCAAGTGAAGGACGAGACCACGCTCAGGTACTTCTGCCACAGATGACCTTTAATGACAGGGAGCCCCCACATGAGCAAAGCCACCCCCAAACCCCACACTATACAGAGCATCACCCCCGTGCTGCCATCCCTCCCCACAAAACCCCCTGCTCAGATGGACAGATGGATGCAGCGTCTCCATCAATCGCTGGGGCTGGAACATCCCTGTGTGTCTGCATCGTGGTTGTCACCTCCCCATGGGGACACAGGCACGACAAGAGACAGTGGGATGAAAGTAGGAAAAATTTGGGGGGGCCTGGGGGGAGGTGTAGAATGGGAGAGTTTTAGGTTCCAGCTGTAGGTTTTGGGAGTCCAGCTGTTTGGTCTGGAGGATGCTACGAAGAGCAGCAGTGCCATTGCCCCATGTCCCCACAGGGCACAGCACGGAGCAGAGGTGCCTCAGTCCCATCTCACTACGGGATACAATGGGGAGCAGTGGGAGTTGTGGGGTTCCAAACCTTTGGGGACCAGCAGGCCGCAAAACCCCACGGAAAGCGTGGAATAAAACCCCGATTTCTGCCCTTCTCCTCTGCATTCCCTCCTTCCTTGTGTGTGCCCCCCAGCCCCACCAGCAGCAATTTGGGGACACCCCCACATGTGTCCCATTCTCCAATCCCCGCAGCCTGCGAGAAAATCCTCTTTGAACCCCCCCCAAAAACCCCTTTTTCCCCCCTTTGTTTCATCCAGCTCCTGACACAGCCAGTCCTGCGTTGTGGGGCTGCGTGGGGCCATTTGGTGACACCCATCTGTGGGCTGCCAAGGATGCGGCGGTGGCACATTGGTGACACTGTGGCTGTGACAAAGTGGGGGAGGGGAGGGAACCCTCTGTCGATGGGGTCAAGGTCAATGTGGGGATCCTTCAGTTCTAGGGATGGGATGACAGCACAGCCCCCTAACCTTAATCCTAAACCCTACACTTCATCCTAAACCCATCGCGCCCCTCCTTCCCCGACAGCCCCACCTCTTTGCTACCCTCCCCGTCAAAACGAAAGGAAATAAATAGGGCTGTTTATATATATAATATATATATATATATATTTAAAACAAACGAACAAACAAACAGAGTTGTCTGGGTGCTGGCGATGGAGCGAGCGCGTTAGCTGCAGGGCGGGGGGGGGGGCCCGGGAGGGGTCCCTCACCATCCCTGGGGCGGTCCCCGATGTGGGGTAAGGGGGTGACCCACCTCCCCCCCCCCCCACCTCCCAAAGCAGGCACACATGAAACCGGGGCGAAAGGCAGCGGCGCTGGCCGTGTCCCCCCCTCCCCTCCCAACCCCCATCCCAAAGCTCTGTCCGAATGGGCACGGCTCCCCCCAACCCTCCCCCCTCCCCTCACCCCCCCTTACTTCCACCCCATATCTCCTCGCCCCCGAAAGCGGCGGTCGGGGTGGATGCGTCCCCCCCCAACCCTTCCCCAGAGCACACAGAGAGCAGCCGGGCTGGAGATGAGACGTGCTGGGCTGGGTTTGGGGGGAGGGGGAGGAGGAGGGGGAGTCCGTGGGTTGGGGCTGGGGTCTGCATGGTGAGTGTGGGTGGAAGGAAGGGGGGTCAGACCCGCCACAGCAGGAGGTGGTTGGTGCTGTCGTCGCGCCCCACGCTCTCGCTGCTGTTGGTCAGGCGGAAATCCTCGTAGCCATCGCCGCCGCTGATGACCAACATTTTGGCTTTGGACATTGCCAGGCGGGGCTGAGTCGGGTCGCGCTGCTCCGCATCGTTCGGCTGCTCGGGGCCTGAAGGGCAAAGAGGCCGCACAGCTGGGACGGGGCGGTAGGGGCGGGGGAGGGGATCCGCCGTACCCCAGCCGCAGCTTTAACCCCGCCCACCGCCAATTTAGCCCCGCCCATTTCCGCTCGCAGCCCCGCCCACCCACCCTCGAAACAGCCCCGCCCACTAAGGGTCAGCCACGCCCCCTTCCCCCGACTTCTCCTCCCACCTCCGTGGTAAAAAAAGCCCCGCCCACTACCTCATTTCTTACATCAGTAGTAAACCCCGCCCACCCCTCTCTTAGCCCCGCCCACCACGCGGTCACACACCCAATCCTGCGGTTAGCCCCGCCCACCTCACAGGCAGCCCCCCGCCCATCACCTGACTGACCACGCCCACTCCCGTAGCCCCGCCCACCCACGTAGCCCCACACATTCCCGCCCATCCCCTCTCACTCCCGCGGTTGACCCCGCCCACCCCCCCGTTTAGCTCCGCCCACGCCAGAGGTAGCCCCACCCACCCCAAGCCTAGCCACTCCCACTCCGCGGCTAACCACGCCCACTTCGCACATAGCCCCGTCCACACGTTAGCTCCGCCCACATCGCGCTTCCCCCTACACCCGCGGATAGCCCCTCCCACTTCCGTTGCTAGCCCCGCCCACTCTTCGCTTAGCCCCGCCCACTCTTCGCTTAGCCCCGCCCTTTGCCACCTTTAACCCCGCCCACCCCTATGGGCCCCACCTCAAGTCGCTCCTCCCTGCTTAATTACTGCCTCCCATCCCAATTAGCCGTTCCCACCTCCAATTAACACCTCCCACCCCAAGCCCCCCCCCCCCCCCCCCCACAGCTGGATCCTCCCATCCCATGTTAAACACTTCCAAACCGTCCCCAATCCCCCCCGGACCCCGAACCCCCCACCCTGCACCCACCACCCCCATCCCGAAAAGCCCCCCTTGTACCCAAAACCGCAACCCCAAAACCCACCTCCCCAATGCCACCCCACAACCCCACCCCTCCCAATTCCCCAAAGCCCCATCCCTCAAACCCAAACCCCTCTTTGGGTGAAATCCCCCTTCATCCCCATAGATCCAAACCCCAAACCCCAACCTCCCATCCCCCCAAAGGCCCAAATCCGCCACCCCCAACCCCATCCCCCAAAATCCAAACCTCCCCCCCCCAGACCCAACCCCAAACACTCCATCCCCACAGCCCCCCTATATCCACACCCCAAAACCCAATACCCCCCAAACCCCAAACCCTCAATTCCCTAAACTCCTTCAACCCCCCCCATTCCCCACACTCCCATCTGTCAGACCCACACCCTAAACCCCAAACTCCCCCCAGCCCCCAAAATCTCCAAATCCCCTAAAGCCCCCAATATACAAATCCCAATCCCAATCCCCCCAAAAATCCCAAGTCCCCATCCTCCAACCCCCCCCCTTCGTCCCCCAAACACCCCCAACCCCCCCCATCCACCCTCAGACCCAACCCCCCAAGTGACAAAGCCCCCCATCCCCAAAGCCCCCCTATACCCAAACCCAAACCCCAAACCCCCCATCCCCAAAGCCCCCCTATATCCAAACCCCAAATCCCCCATCCCCAAAGCTCCCCTATATCCAAACCCAAACCCCAAACCCCCATCCCCAAAGCCCCCCTATATCCAAACCCCAAATCCCCCATCCCCAAAGCCCCCCTATATCCAAGCCCCAACCCCCAACCTCTCCCAACCCCCAAATCCCCCATCCCCAAAGCTCCCTATGTCCAAACCCCGAACCCCACTCTCTCCAAAACCCCAAACCCCCATCCTCAAAGCCCCCCCATATCCAAACCCCAAACCCCCATCCCCAAAGCCCCCCCATATCCAAACCCCAAACCCCCCATCCCCAAAGCCCCCCTATATCCAAACCCCAAACACCAATCTCTCCCAACCCCAAATCCCCCATCCCCAAAGCTCCCTATGTCCAAACCCCGAACCCCAATCTCTCCCAAACCCCAAACCCCCATCCCCAAAGCCCCCCTATATCCAAACCCAAACCCCCCATCCACAAAGCCCCCCTATATCCAAACCCCAACGTCTCCCAACCCCCAAATCCCCCATCCCCAACCCCCCCTATATCCAAACCCAAATCCCCCCATCCCCAAAGCTCCCTATATCCAAACCCCAAGCCCCAATCTCTCCCAAACCCCAAACCCCCCATCCCCAAAGCCCCCCCATATCCAAATCCCAAACCCCAATCTCTCCCAAACCCCAAACCCCCCATCCCCAAAGCCCCCATCCCCAAACCCCAATCTCTCCCAAACCCCAAGTCCCCCATCCCCAAAGCCCCCCCATATCCAAACCCCAAGCCCCAATCTCTCCCAAACCCCAAACCCCCCATCCCCAAAGCCCCCCTATATCCAAACCCCAACCCCCAATCTCTCCCAACCCCCAAATCCCCCATCCCCAAAGCTCCCTATGTCCAAACCCCGAACCCCAATCTCTCCCAAACCCCAAATCCCCCATCCCCCAAAGCCCCCCTATATCCAAACCCAAATCCCCCATCCCCAAAGCCTCCCTATATCCAAACCCCAAGTCCCAATTTCTCCCAAACCCCAAATCCCCCATCCCCCAAAGCCCCCCTGTATCTAAACCCCAAATCCCCCATCCCTCAAAGCCCCCCTATATCCAAACCCAAACCCCCCATCCCCAAAGCCCCCCTATATCCAAACCCCAAGCCCCAATTTCTCCCAAACCCCAAACCCTCCATCCCCAAAGCCCCCCTATATCCAAACCCCAAACACCAATCTCTCCCAACCCCCAAATCCCCCATCCCCAAAGCACCCCTATATCCAAACCCAAACCCCAAAGCACCCCACATCCCCAAAGCCCCCCTATATCCAAACCCAAACCCCAAACCCCCCATCCCCAAAGCTCCCTATATCCAAACCCCAAGCCCCAATCTCTCCCAAACCCCAAACCCTCTATCCCCAATGCCCCCCCATATCCAAATCCCAAACCCCAATCTCTCCCAAACCCCAAACCCTCATCCCCAAAGCACCCCTATATCCAAACCCAAACCCCAAAGCACCCCACATCCCCAAAGCCCCCCATACCCAAACCCCAATCTCTCCCAAACCCCAAGTCCCCCTTCCCCAAAGCCCCCCCATATCCAAACCCCAAACTCCCCATTCCCAAAGCCCCCCCATATCCAAACCCACCATCCCCAAAGCCCCCCTATATCCAAACCCCAACCCCCAATCTCTCTCAAACCCCAAGTCCCCCATCCCCAAAGCCCCCCCATATCCAAACCCCAAACCTCCCATCCCCAAAGCCCCCCATATCCAAACTCAAACCCCCCATCCCCCCCCCCCCCCCCATCCCCTCACGCACCCCCCGCCCGCAGCTCGCATCCTTCGGGCACTTCCATAGCGGTGAGGAAGCGGACGTGCCCGGTGTGACCCTGCGGTAAACCCAGCGGAGGAGGCGCCGCTTCCGCCCCTCGTTTCCCAGGCATGGCCAGGCTCAGCACGACGCCGGCGCTGGTTCCGACCCACAGCAGGTCCTGGCAGGCCAAAAGAGACGTGATCCGCAGACACGCAGCTTTGTGCTGTCGGATGATGGCGTCCGAACCTGGGGGGGGGGGGGGGGGAGGGGGGGGAGAGTAGGGGGGGAGCGAGGAAGGGAGGGTGGGAACGGAGGGATGGGTGAAGATGGGTCCTGGTTGGGGTGTTGGATCTGGGGGCTGGGTTTGGGGGGGGGGGGGGGGGGGGGTCCTGGACCTGGGTCCTGACTGCTGTATTTGGATCCCGGTTGCTGTGTGGAATGTTGGACCTGGGGCCTGGTTGGGTTATGGGGTCCTGTACCCAGGTCCTGACTGTTATATGTGGTCTTGGACCTGGGTCCTGACTGCTGTATGAGGTTCTGGATCTGGGTCCTGGTTGCTGTATGGGGTTCCGCACCCAGGTCCTGGCTGCTATCTGTGGTTCTGGACCTGGGTCCTGGTGGGGATGTGGGGTTCTGGATCCAGGTCCTGGCTGCTGTATGAGATCCTGTACCTGGGTCCTGACTGCTGAATAGAGTTCTGTACCTGGGTCCTGGTTGGGGTGTGGAGTGTTGGGCTTGGGTCCTTGACTGCTGTATGGAGCTTTGTACCTGGGTCCTGGTTGGGGTGTGGGGTTCTGGATCTGAGTCCTGACTGCTGTATGTGGTGCTGGATCTGGATCCTGACTGCTCTATTTGGATCCTGGTTGCTGTGTGGAATGTTGGACCTGGGTCCTGGTTGGGTTATGGGGTCCTGTATCCAGGTCCTGACTGTTATATGTGGTCTTGGCCCTGGGTCCTGACTGCTGTATGAGGTTCTGGATCTGGGTCCTGGTTGGGGTGTGGGGTTCCGTACCCAGGTCTTGGCTGCTATCTGTGGTTCTGTACCTGGGTCCTGGTTGGGGTGTGGGGTTCTGGATCCGGGTCCTGACTGCTGTATGTGGTGCTGGATCTGGATCCTGACTGCTGTATTTGGATCCTGGTTGCTGTGTGGAATGTTGGACCTGGGGCCTGGTTGGGTTATGGGGTCCTGTACCCAGGTCCTGACTGTTATATGTGGTCTTGGACCTGGGTCCTGACTGCTGTATGGGGTTTTGTATCTGGGTCCTGGTTGCTGTATGGGGTTCCGCACCCAGGTCTTGGCTGCTATCTGTGGTTCTGGACCCGGGTCCTGGTGGGGATGTGGGGTTCTGGATCCAGGTCCTGGCTGCTATGTGAGATCCTGTACCTGGGTCCTGACTGCTGAATAGAGTTCTGTACCTGGGTCCTGGTTGGGGTGTGGGGTTCTGGATCTGAGTCCTGACTGCTGTATGTGGTGCTGGATCTGGATCCTGACTGCTGTATTTGGATCCTGGTTGCTCTGTGGAATGTTGGACCTGGGTCCTGGTTGGGTTATGGGGTCCTGTACCCAGGTCCTGACTGTTATATGTGGTCTTGGACCTGGGTCCTGACTGCTGTATGAGGTTCTGGATCTGGATCCTGGTTGCTGTATGGGGTTCCGCACCCAGGTCCTGGCTGCTATCTGTGGTTCTGGACCTGGGTCCTGGTGGGGATGTGGGGTTCTGGATCCAGGTCCTGGCTGCTGTATGAGATCCTGTACCTGGGTCCTGACTGCTGAATAGAGTTCTGTACCTGGGTCCTGGTTGGGGTGTGGAGTGTTGGGCCTGGGTCCTTGACTGCTGTATGGAGCTTTGTACTTGGGTCCTGGTTGGGGTGTGGGGTTCTGGATCCGGGTCCTGACTGCTGTATGTGGTGCTGGATCTGGATCCTGACTGCTGTATTTGGATCCTGGTTGCTCTGTGGAATGTTGGACCTGGGTCCTGGTTGGGTTATGGGGTCCTGTACCCAGGTCCTGACTCTTTTATGTGGTCTTGGACCTGAGTCCTGACTGCTGTATGAGGTTCTGGATCTGGGTCCTGGTTGGGGTGTGGGGTTCTGTACCCAGGTCCTGACTGCTATATGCAGTCCTATACCTGGGTCCTGACTGCTGTATGGGGTTCTGTACTCTGGTCCTGGTTGGGCTGTAGAGTGTTGGACCTGGGTCCTGACTGCTGAATGGGGTTCTGGATCTGGGTCCTGGTTGCTGTATGGGGTTCCACAGCCAGGTCCTGGCTGCTATATGTGGTCCTGAACCCGGGTCCTGGGTGAGGTGTGGGGTTCTGTACCCAGGTCCTGACTGCTATATTAGGTCCTGCTCCTCGGTTCTGACTTGTATGGGGTTCTGGACCCAGGTCCTGGTTGGGCTGTGGTGTGTTGGACCTGGGTCCCAGTTGGGGTGTGGGATTCTGGACCCGGGTCCTGGCTGCTATATGAGATCCTGTACCTGGGTCCTGACTGCTGAATGGGGTTCTGTACCTGGGTCCCGGTTGAGGTGTGGGGAGTTGGACCCGTGTCCTATTTGCTGTGTGGGGTTCTGTTCCCAGGTCCTGATTGCTGCGTGGGATTCTGCAGCTGGGTCCCGATTTCTGCATCTGATATTGAATCCACCGAGGGATTTCCCTGTTCCTACATGGGATTTTTGTAGCTGCTGTGTCACTTCTGCGTGGGATTTTGCACCTGACTCCCAGTTTCTGCATGGGATGTCCTGATTTCCGCATGGAATTTTCTACAAGTTGCCCTATGTCTGCATGGGATTTTGCAACCACTTCTGTAGTTTTCCATGGGATTTTGCAGTCACCACCTCACTTTTGAACGGGATACTGAAGCCACTGATGGGTTGCCCTATTCCTGCACGGGGTTTTGCAACCGCTGTTCTAATTCCCTGAGGGATTTTGCACTCCCCCCCTTATTTCCCTAAAGGATTTTGCAGCTGCGTCCTAATTTCTGCACGGGGTTTTGCAGCCACTCTCTCCTTTTTGGGCAGGAGCTGCAGAATGCAGAGGTTGAACCCACTGAGTGCAGAGGGGGCCTGGCTCCCTTGCAGCCAGGTTGGGATGTGGATGGTACAGAAGCACTTTGTGCTACCAGATGCTCAAGAGCTCCGGAGCAAAGCCCTCTATAACAAGAGGCGACGTGATCGGATTGGGAAACGGGAAAGCACCAGGTAAAGGGGCTGGGTTTGCTTACCAGCGAGCATCTTGTGCACTGGGGGGGTGATGTCAGCCTCGGCCAGCTGCTCGTAGCTGGTGGGGTGGTAGAGGCGGACCAGGGCACTGCCCTGCAGCGACAGCCAGACGCCGGGCGCCGCGCTCACCATGCAGCTCACGCTGCGCCCGCTGTCCTGCCCCACCTGGAGGGTGTGCTGCGGGGACAGAGCCACGCCGGCGTCACCCACAGCCACCAGGGGACGTCTGTGTGGTCCCCACCCTGTGGCCGTCACGCCTGCCGTGGTACCTCTTGTTCCAGAGTGGCCGTGTTGAGGACGATGACCCGGTTCTGGCAACCGCACCACAGCTTCCCTGCCACCGCCACCATCTTTGTGATGGGGCTGCCTGGGGAGCCCAGCGAGAGGGATTTGGAGTTCTGAGGGTCCCAGAAGCGACCTGTAAGGACGGGGGGAGATACAAGGGTTGTGACAGCAGCAGAACCTCCAGCTTGGGGGGAAGAGTTTGCTGGAAGCATTCTATCCAGAGTGATGGATCCTCCTTCGTGGAATCGTAGAATTGCTGAGGTTGGAAAAGACCTTAAAGATCATCGAGTCCAACCACAACCCAACCATCCTGCCCTAAATCACGTCCCTGAGCACCACATCCAAAGGGTTTTTAAACACATCCGGGGATGGTGACTCAACCACCGCCCTGGGGAGCCCATTGCAGTGCTTAACAACCCTTTCTGTAAAGAAGTTTGTCCTGATATCCAACCTAAACCTCCCTCGGCACATCTTGAAGCCATTTCCCCTTGTCCCATCACCTATCCTCTGCAGGGGGCATCACAGAATCACAGGGGTTGGAAGGGATCATCAAGTCCAACCCCCGTGCTAAAGCAGGTTCCCTGCAGTTAGTTGCAAGTGGGGCAAGCGTGGGGTCCTCAGTTGATGTCCTTTGGAAGCAGGGGCCACATGCTCCAAATTTGAGGTTGCCCATTCAGCATCTCTCAAAGACGGCCCTCCTTGCCCAGAGAGCCCAGGGATAAGGTCTTGGATTTGTAGGGGTCCCAGAAGGGACCTGGAAGGATGATGTGGAGATGGAGCGGTCACTACAGCAGCAAAACCCCAAGCTGGGGGGAAGGGGGTGTCTGGAAACACCATTATCCAGACGCTGATGGATCTCCTTCTATAGGGGATGTAAGCTTGGGGACATTGGGAGTGGTGACATGAGCTGATATCCCTTGGGACACCGGTGAGCAGAGACCACCATGCTCTGTATTTGGGGCTGCTCATTCAGCATCCCTCGAGAATGGCCCTCCCCAGTCTGCTGCTTCCCCTGTGGATGCCAGCACCCAAAGCACCCCTCCCTCAGAGACCAAACCATCGCTGCTTTGGGGTCCATCCAGCAGCCTCACCTGGCTCCCGCTGGTACACGATGAGCTCTCCATTGGCCAACGACACGAACACTTGGTTATCGAGGTACCTGTGGGGGGAGGAAAGCTTTGAGAAGCACTGCTGGGCAGCCTGAAACCACCCCATGAAAAACCAAACAAGCCCAGAGCCCCCTTACAAGATGCACATGACGGAAGCAGCGTGCTGCATCTTCATGCTGTTCTTCCTGTTGCGGATGTTATCCGACGACTGGTAGACGTGGATGCTGCGGAGGTGGGAGAGAGAAAAAGCACGGGGCTGAGGCTCTTGAAGGGCTGAGCTGCGTCCGTGTGGGTCCTCACTCACCAGCCGTCCTCGGTGCCCAGCCACATGGAGCTCTGGTAGGCTTCGGGGTCAAGGCTCAGCAGGTCCTCGAGGCTGCCGCGGGTGAAGGAGCCGCGGCTGGAGCGCCGTAGGGCTCGTCCATCTGTTGGGCTCTCACCACGCCGGCTCTGACCGAAGGCGGTGGCCAAAGGAAGGAAACCAGGCTCCTGTTCCTCCTCTGAGCTCGTCGTCTCTGCTGCTGCCTCTTTGCAGCTTGGGATTTCCTCATCTGTGGGGGAGAGAGAGGAGGAGGGGATGGGTCGTAGATATGCAGAATCGTTGAGGTTGGAGAAGAGCTCTGAGATCGTCTCCAGTCCAACTGTCAACCCAACCTTGCCACGATCACAGAATCACAGAACCACCACGATTGGAAAAGACCTCCAAGATCATCCATCCATCCATCCTGGACTTCCAGTCTGACCATCCACCTACCACCAATATTTCCCCATTAAACCACGTCCCTCAGTACAACATCTAAACGTTTCTTGAACTCCATGATGTCTCCATCCTGGGAGGCATTCAAGCTCAGACTGGAGCAGGCTCTGAACAGCCTGTTCAAGTGGTAGATCAGAGAATCACAGAATCGTTCGGGTTGGAAAAGACTGCCTGTCCAAGTGATGGGGATGAGAGCACGTGATGCTGCACAAAGCCCTCGTGGTACCCAGGGAGGACGGATGGATGCTGACCCCTAAACATGCCAGAATTTGCCCCACACACAGAACCACTTGCCACCCCAGCCCCAGCATCATGGAGCCTGGACTAGGACCCTGCCTCCATCTCTTTACCCAGGGTTTCTTCAGCTTAAGAATACAAATGGAATTTGCAGTGACAACCTTCATCCAATGCAGACCTCGCACACTTCTGCACCGTCCCTGGGGGTGTTGAAGGCCAGGTAGGATGGGGCCATGGGCAACCTGAGCTGGTGCCTGGTTTAGTGGCATGGGAGCTGGAAGTCGATCTTTGCGATCCCTTCCAACGGAAGCCATTCTATGATCGTGTGGTTCTACAACAGAAGGCAAGCTTCCACTCCAATCCTGTCATCACGAGATCCAAATTAGGATCTCTCTGAGTCTTTTCCCTGTGTTTCTTCAACAGACAAACGGAAGCTCCTTTTCTATCAATTTGCAATTGAACCCAAGGCAGAGTGGGGAACAATCACATCGATGACGGAGCTGCCCGCTGATTTGGGACAAAAAAATGGATGACTCACTGCCGAAGCTGGAGGAAATGGTGGAGTGGCTGGCCTGGCTCTGCAGCGTGCCCGAGGGGCTGGGCGAGGACTCATCATCTGTGTCATCACTGTCAAAGGGCACCAGCTCCCGGTGCGTGCTGTCCACGGGCTCAGAGAGCTCCAGTGATGAGCCCGAGATGGAGATGTGCAGGCATTGCTGTGGCCCTGAATCCTCTGATTGTGTCGGTGCCGGCTCCGAGGACGGGCTCACCATCGGCTCCGTGCGCTCCCTGCCATGGGGACAGCCACAGCTCCAGCAATGCAACAGCTGGCACCATCCATGGGGTGAGGGTCTCCTTACCTATAGGGTCGCTTGAGGCCGGGCACGGAGGCGATGCAGAGGATCCTGGCTGAGCAGACAGCGATGCACGCCTCGACGATGGGCTCCTTGCGGATGCTGAGCAGGCAGACCTGCCCCACGTAGCCGTCGCTGTTGCACACCCACACCTCGTGGGCATTCTCTGGGCTGCTGTGGCTGGGAGAAGCACAAGAAAACTGGAAAGGGGCAAAAAACAAGGAGAGGTCACTTGGGAAGGTGCCGGCACGGTGGCATCCCGCTGGTGGACAGGAATACCCAAATGCACCCTCCCGAGAATGTGGGAGCAGCAGATGGACCCACCTGCATCCCGCTTCGTGTCTTCATGATGGGAATGGCTTTGAGGAATTCGGGGTCCAGGCAGTTTTTGCTGGAAGCTGGGGAAATAAGAGAAGAGCTGAAAACTGGGACGAAAAGGAGGCAGTTTGGGCGAAATGGGGTGTGAGATGCTGAGCCCATTTCTGTCTCCCACCCCACGTCCCAGCATTACCCAGCTTCTTCTTGGCATCCTCGAGGGCTTGCTCGAAGCCGAGCCGCGCGTCGGGGTTGGGGAACTCGAAGATGAAGGACTCGGTGCCATCGGCCTTGGCGGCGCTGAGCTCCACTTTGTTGGGGGGGAAGGCCATGCTGAAGGACAAGGACTGCTTCTCTGCCAGTTCCCGGTGGATGGCAGCCATCAGGTCCTTGATGACATCATCCAGGCTCTGGGGAGGGTGACAGCATCAGGGTCCATGGGGTACACAAGCCCCACGTCCATCCCGCTTTACATCCCTTGGAGTAACGTCCCAACCCTCCTGTGGCTTCAGGGCTGGTGGCATCCGGGTCCTTTGAGGGCCACCAACCCTCCCGCAGGCTCTGTGTTTCAGTGAGTACATCCCAGCTGGTCTCATGGTGGAGGTCACCCACAGGGGGCCACCGTCCCCATACCTGGTGGGGGAAGCTGAGGGTCTCTGACAGCTTGCTGACTTGGCCCAACGTGCTGAGATCTTCATCCAGGCGGCAGATGCTCTTCTGGATGCTCTCACGGTTGGTGGCTTGTGAGGCACCTGCATGGGGACATGCGTGTGACATTAACCCCTTCCTCCCCACAGCTGCCCAGGGGAGGCTTCTCCCCTAATGCTTTTAGCCAGGGCGGTGTCAGCCCCAGCAATGGGATGCTTTGAGCCCATCGCTGTTTGCTAGGGGTTGAGTAATGGCTTTCAGGACATGGAATTGGCATCAGGCAGTGGCAGACCTTTGATGATGTCCACGTCCTCCAGTGGCAGCTTCCAGAGCAGCTTGTACTTGCTGGCCGTGTCGATCACACTGGCTGCTGTGTACCTGCAGGACAAGGGATTGGTTGAGCCACGCTAAAGCCATCCCAGCCCATGGGGATGCCCCAAGGAGGTGGGATAACCCCAGAGAGATGCAATGGGAAAAGGAGCTGGTTGTCCCCCATGCTTGGTGGCACTCACAGGCTCATGGAGCTGCGTCGAAGGGAGCCCGACTTGCGCTTTAGTGTGGTGCACACCAGCAGGTCCGTGAAGAGGAAGAGAGAACGGTCTTTCTTCCCACCCACTGCCTTCTGCAGAGAGGCAAGAGACACAAAGGAGTGCAAATGCACCCACCTGCCTCAGCTTCTCCATGTCCCACCCCTACAGTGGTCCTAGGGGAGCCTACAAGAATGCCAGGACCTCTGTGATTCCCATCTTCAGTCTCTCTGTCCAACCCTCACCCTGGGCTACTGCCCTTCTTATCTTTCCTCACGCACTTGGGGGCTTTTATATTGTCCCCATCCGTCTGTCTGTCCGTCCGTCCGTCCATCCATCTACCCACTCATGCTTCAATCCGTGCACACCTCCATGCATACATCCATGCATGTGACCATAATTAATCACCCATTATCTGTTCATTCCTCCATTGTCTACACATGTGTCCATTCATGTACGTGTCCATCCATCCGAGCATGCTTCCATCCATGCATTCATCCATCAGGTCATCCATCCATTATCCACCTGTGTGGATAATGCTTCTACCCCATGAACACCTCCATACATTCATCCATGCATGTATCCATCATCTGTCGTCCATTATCCATCCATCATTCATCCATCCATGTTTCTGTCTGTCCATCCGTCCATCCGTGATCCCTGTTGGACATGACCCACCATCCCAACCACCAACTGCCCTGCTTGGTGCATGGTGTCACAATGCTGCCAAAGTGAATGTGACATGGGAACAAGGGACAGAGGGCCATCTCTTACCACTTCCACCACCATCTCCTGTCGAAGGAACCTGCGGAGTGGGGCCTGGAGCTGTGGGGACAAGGAAGTTTATGAGTGGCTTTGTTCCTACTCCTGGACCCCACCAGCTCTGACTTGTCACCCTGTCCCCTTCCTGAACCTCCCAGCAATCCACGGAGGCAAGAATGGGGAAGGCAGGACCTGAATGAGGAAACAGGTGGCCCAACATAGGTCAACCCCCAAAAATGGCTGAATTTTGAGTCAAAGACCTACTCCATGTGTTTGGTGCTGGGTGCAGCTTGGATATGGGTGCTGCTCCCTTGGGTGGTTCAGCCAGGCTAAATGTCCCCTCTTGTCCCTGTGCCCTGCAGCCAGTGTCCATGTCACCCACCCCCACCCAGGACCCCATGCCAAGACCCCCATCCGTACATCCTCCATCCCTTCAATGTGGGACTCGATCTCCTGCACGATGCGTGCGTTCCTCTCCACCTCCTCAGCACTCTTCATCCCCTTGTTGATCCTCTCGGCCACCTGCTTGATGTTGCGTTGGGCGTCGATGAGGAAGGGGTGGTCGGGGTGGTCCTCAGGGGTGTGTTTCAGCAGGTCCTGCCAAGGGGACACCACGGTGTCACTCCTTCCCAGGATGGCAGGGACCTCATCCCAGTGCCACTCCTCCTACCTTCACCAGCAGCTCGTACCGCGGGATCCTCTGGACAGGTTTGATCATCAGGTCAGACAGAGCTTGCTTCTCCTTGTTCTCTCGCATGCTTTGCTGCAGAACATTGGTGGGGGACAAGTTAGGTAATGGGGACACGCCATGGCACCATCCCAGGACACGGAGTGACACTGCTTTGGGATCCAACTTTTGACAACAGCTAGGACGTGATGCCCCGTTCATCCCTGGAGGTGTTCAAGGCCAGGTTGGATGGGGCCCTGGGCAGTCTGGGCTGCTATGAAATGTAGGGGTTGGTGGCCCTGCCTGCAGCTGGGGTAATTGGGGGGCTTCATGATCCTTGAGGTCCCATCCAACCCCAGGCCATTCTGTGATGCTGAGATTCTATGACCATACATAGGGCTTTCCCCAATAAATAAAAAAAAGATGGAAAAATCCCACTTTGACTGTAGATAACCAACTCACTCCCACTAACTCCCTCTGCTCCACCAGTGGCTCCCAGTAAGACGGTGACCAGCCCATGGTGGCACCCAGGACCCACCTCCAGGAACTTCATGAACGCCGGCCGTGCCTCCTTAGCGATCCTGACAGCATCCTTGGCATTGAGGAAGTTATCGATGTAGGCAGAATAGATGTTCACCAACACATCCTTGGAGAACTGGGGGAAACAGGAGGAAGTTTTTAGGAGGAATTTTTTGAGGCAGAGGGTGGTGAGGCACTGGCACAGGTTGCCCAAGGAGGCTGTGGATGCCCCATCCCTGCAGGCATTCAAGGCCAGGCTGGATGTGGCTCTGGGCAGCCTGGGCTGCTGCTTGGCGACCTGCACACAGCAGGGCTTGGAGCTGGATGAGCATTGAGCTCCTTTGCAACCCAGGCCGTTCTGTCATTCTGTGATTCTATGAAATAGGAAAAATGGGATCAGCACGGGGTCGGGGCACGGCTGGAGGTTGGAGAAGCTGCCCCAAGGGTTAAAACGGTGTCCATCTGGATCTGCCCAAGCTCAGCTCCCCGCCTCGATTTTTCAGCCCTGACATTTCTGCTCCCGATGCAGAAACTCCAAGCTGCAGAGCCAGCCGGCCGCCGCACCACCCCGCCGTTAAGCTAAGCAGACCAAGGGCCTGGAGATCGTCTCTCTCCATCTCCGACGTGGTTCGCCCATCCTTTCATCATCCCCCTGCTTCCTGCTCCCTGCTCGGGGCCGTGTCCGAAAAAACAAGCACGATAAAGCGAGGCTTTAGGGCTGAACCCAAAATGGGGAAGAGGGTCGGGTCCTACCGACTGCACCAGGAGGTCGCCCACTTTCTGCTTCTCGTGCCAGTTCTGCACACAGTCGTGGATCTGCTCCAGGAACTGCTCGTGGTGCTCCAGCAGCTCGGGGATTTGGTCGAAGATCTCATCCACCAAGGACGGGTCGCACAGCAGTGAGTTTTCGGGTTGTTTCAGCGGCTTCATGTAGCCCTATAGGGAGGCGTTGTGTTGGGGCACCAAGAGATTATCTCCTTTTTTTTTTTTTTTTTTTTTTTTTTTTTTCCCCACGTCTCCAAAATGACTTTTTTCAACCCATTTCATCCCAGCGGGGGGTTTCCCCCAGTGAACCCAGCCAAAGGTACGGAATGCTGGAGGAGGCGTCGACCCTACACGGCTTTGGGCACTCAGGGACAGATCAGAGGGTCTAGCTGTGCCATTTTTGGCACCCCAATCCCACAGGGACCAATTCTACCCAGTGCATCCCATAGCAGTTTGGGGAGCAGAGTAGGTTTGCTGTCATGAATCTTAGTCCCTTCTGAGCCACCCAACTGGGAAATCGTGGCAGCACAACTGTGGGATCCCGAACTATCAGTTCTGGGTGGACTTTAGGATTCTTGGGGACAGGAGGAAGGTCATCTCAAGCCTTCTCAAGCCTTGCATCCTCCTTATCTCCTGGTATGGGGTTCTGGTGCATTTTGGGAGGACCATGGAGCGGAGAAAGGTAGGACAGGACCCACTTCAAGCTGCTTTGCATGTCTCTACCTGAGCTGGTGATGGAGGTACCTCCCACTAAGGATGGGGTTCCCCATGTTTATGATGGGGGAGAAGAGCGTGGAGATGGTTCCCAGCTCAGCAAACAGCAGAGCTGCCCCTCGGCTGCTGCACCACCTGGGCTTGCTGGAAGCTGCTGCTCCAGCTGGTCCCCATGACTGGGAGCCACAATCCCACAGCCACCAGTGCACCTTTTCCTGGTGCCCTTTCCATCCAGCTCCCCTGGATGTGTCTCAAGGATGACAGCTCAGCCATCAACACCATGACCAGCAGGGACACCATCAGAACCATGCAGAGCTTCTCCCAAAATCAGGCCTAGGGCCAGTCTCCTTTTACCCCTCCAAGGCAACATCTGCACTACGAGCTGCCTCAAAAGGTCCTTTCCTCCTTCAGCAGAGCACACCTGGATCTGCTGTGGGATTAGCCTCGCTGGGGGCTGGTCAGGAAAGTCAAAATAGGTGTCAGATGACAGCGCCCAAATGCTCATCCCAGCAGATGTCAGACAGGCACTGCTTTGTGGCAAGCAGATCAGACCTTCGGGCATTTCCACCTGCAGCAACAGGGTCTGACATCCCATAGCTATGCCAGAGTGGCTTAGCCTTCAAGGGGCCCATTGCCATCGTCTTTCTGAAACACCTTCACAGCCATCTGAGATGTGAGCGAGGCTGCTCTGGGAGGAAGGGATTAGGCTGGGGAAAAAATGGGACCTCAAAATCCCCTAGCCCATGGGGGGGTGTTGGGGGTGTCAGAGTCCCCCAGCACAGGATGTGCACCAGCAGGGGCTCAGGAGATGCAAGGAAGAGGTTTGGGATGCGCTCCCTTCTAGGTGACAGCTGATCAGGACCAGCTACGGGGTTGATTTGTTGCTGCCCCCAACGCTGCCACCTATCTCCTCCCCGTTCCTGTGCTGATACAACACTGGGGTCTGACTCCACATCCCAGGCACGGCCACAAGGAAGGGAAGGGCACAAGGAAGGGATGGCCACAAAGAAGGGACAGCCGCGCTGTGACAGCTCCCCGTGTCCCCCCGCACCACCGCGTGCCCCCCCACACCCCATCCATACCCCCCTTACCTGCATCAAGGTGCGCAGGGACTCCACGTAAGACTGCTCCGTGTCCAGCAGCGTCATGATGACGTGCTTCCTCATGTCCTGCACGGGTGGAGAGAAAACCCAAATGAAATCGATGTGACAACAGGGACACCCAGACGTCCCCTCCGGTGCCGGCACGGGGGCTGTGCGCCAGAGGAGCCCGGCGTGCTTCCAGCTCCCTCTCCGCCCCGATGGAGGAATCCAGGAGGATTAGGAAGTACATGACACCGACGCCTGGTTTCCTCCACGCCCGCGTCAGGAGCTCTCACAGCCCTACATGGGTCGGTGCTGGCGGGCTCCTTCTCCCCTCTTGGCGCGGCCCCGTGCTGTGAATTCCTGACGGCACCCGGGCACCCGCGCTGGTCCCATCCAGCTCTGATGCTGTGTGCGCCAAGGA
Organism: Tympanuchus pallidicinctus; assembly: GCF_026119805.1. Classification (NCBI taxonomy): domain Eukaryota; kingdom Metazoa; phylum Chordata; class Aves; order Galliformes; family Phasianidae; genus Tympanuchus; species Tympanuchus pallidicinctus. The sequence goes on along the minus strand of NW_026294754.1, from coordinate 1,353,017 downwards.
AGGGGCTCAGAGGGTTGTGGGGGGGTTGTGGGGGTTTGGGGTTTGGGCAGATCTGGGGCTCAGAGCCCCCCCTGTAATGGGGCATGCCCCCAAGCGGAGCCTAGGCTGAAGCTCAGCCTTAGGGCACAGTGAGACAAGGGATACAAGGTGAGTGGCACCCTGAAAGTTTTGAGTGCTCAAGTGTTCTAGAGGCTCCGGATTCAAAGATGCCCCAAAGGTACTGGGTAGCTGGGATGCTCCGAGGACCCTCAGTGCAGAGACACCCCCAAAAGATTGGGGTGCAGAGGTGCTCCAAAGGCCCTATACCCCAGAAGCTTTCGGTGCAGGGGTGGTCCAAGGACCACAGGTATGAGACACCCCGACAATTCTGGGTGCCAAAGTGCTCTGATGATCCCGGATGCAGAGACACCCCAAAAATTTTGGGTTCCAAGGTGCTCCAAGGACCATTGGTGCAGAAACACCCCAAAAGATTTGAGTGCAGAAGTCCTCCAAAGACCCTACGCCCCCCAAATTTTGGGAGTAGAAGCGATCCAAGGACCATGGGTATGAGACACCCCAACATTTCTGGGTGCCAAGATGCTCTGAGTACCCTGGATGCAGAGACACCCCAAAAGTTTTGTGTGCTGAGGTGCTCCAGATACTTGGGGAATGGAGATACTCCAATGGCTCTGGGCACAGTGAGACCCAAAGAGCCCTGGGACTGCAGGCACCCCAAAGCCATGAATGCAGGGACCTTCCCCACAGGCCCCCCCTGCAGAGATGTCCCGACCAGATGTCCCTGGAGCTACAGAACCCCTGTCTGGCCGCACACCCCCATTTCTCTTGCACCCCCACATCGTTTATGGGCTCAGCCACACCAAAATGCTGGAACACTCACCCCAAATAATGCACCTTCCCATCCACCCATCCCTGCCCACGGACGGAGCAGTGCCTCAGTTTCCTAATTGCTCTCCACGCTGAGGCTGCTTTCTCTCCACCAAAGCAACTTTCCTCCTTGCACATCCTGGACCACAACTTTCAGTGTCAGGACCGACCCTACGTGGAACCACACTGCTCCTGCGCCGTGCCTCAGTTTCCCCAGCACGCACTCAGCTCCTTGTTCCTCCTGACCCTTTGTGGACTGCTCCCATCTTGCTTCCCCTAAGATCCCCAAACCTGACACAGCCCACCCTCACCCTGCATCAGAATGGTACTGAGATGCTCAGCACCCCACCGATCAGTGGATGTGGGGGGCATTCCCCCAGCACTGCAACCACCAGCCCCATCTGCACACCTCCGCAGTGCAAACAAGCATCTGTGGCTGGGGTGGGGGGGGCTGTGTGCAGATTCAGACCCCAGCACTCCCACAGCCCCCAGATGATCAGCACAAAGCGGATGAGGATGGAGGTGTGGGATGAGGATGGATGTATGAGATGAAGATGGAGGTACAGGATGAAGATGGAGGCACAGATGAGGGGGGATGAGGATGGCAGCACAGATGAAGATGGAGACATGAGATCCAGACATGAGCACAGGATGAGGACAGAGGTGTGGGATGAGGATCGAGGCACAGGATGAGGATGGAAGCACAGAGTGGATGGAGGTGCTGATGAGGATGAGGATGGAGGCACAGATGAGGATGAAGGTGTGGGATGAGGACGAAGGCACGGATGAAGATGGAGGCACAGATGAGGGTGGTGGCACAGATGAGGACGAGGATGAAGGACCAGGATGAGGATGGAGGCACAGAGTGGATGGAGGTACAGATGAGGATGAAGACGAGGATGAAGATGAAGGCACAGATGAGGGCAGAGGCACAAAATGAAGATGAGGATGGAGGCACAGCTGAGGACGGAGGCGCAGAGGAGGATGGAGGTAGAAGAGGACAATGATGAGGATGAGGATGGAGGTGTGGGATGAGGATGAGGATGGAGGTTTGGGATGAGGATAAGGATGGAGGTTTGGGATGAGGATGAAGGCACAAGACGAGGATGAGGATGGAGGTTTGGATGAGGATGAGGATGGAGGTGTGGAATGAGGATGAGGACAGAGATTTGGGATGAGGATGGAGGTTTGGGATGAGGATGAAGGCACAAGACGAGGATGAGGATGGAGGTGTGGGATGAGGATAAAAGGCACAAAATGATGATGAGGATGAGGATGGAGGTGTGGGATGAGGATGAGGATGGAGGTGCGGGATGAGGATGAAGGCACCGATGAGGATGAAGGCACAAGATGACTATGATGAGGATGAAGGCGCGGATGAGGATGAGGACAGAGGCTGAGGCTGCAGCCATGGAAGCAGATGCAGCACGGGATGAAGATGGATGCTCGGTTGCCACGGCGACGGCGCTCCAGACCCCGCTCGGCACACGTGTCCCACCGTGACGCAACCGTCCCCCCCTCGCCCACCCCCAGCAGTGTCCCCCCACCCAATCCCTGCTCCCACGGCGGGGAGGGGGTCCCCCTTCCTCCGCGTCACCTCGGGGGCACCGCGACCCTTCTCCGGCAGCTCCTCGGCGGCCCCCCCGAGCCCGGAGGCGGCGGTGAAGGCAGCATCGATGCCGTCCCCGATGTCTCTCATGTCCTCCAGCGCGATGGTGAACTGCGCCAACGTCCTCACCATCTGCAGCATGCGGGTCCCGGGCTCGGTCCGTCCCACGCGGCCCAACGGGAAGGAGAAAAAGCTCAACCTCTCCCCCTCGGACCCCCCCCCACCCCCCCCGGTTTGGTAAAGAAAAAAACCGCCGCAGCGGCGCGGAGGGAAATAGAAGAGAGGGAGCTATTAAGAGCCAGCCGTATAAAATGATAACACCGACGGAGCCCTCCTGCAGAGCGGCCGTAAGCTGCGTGCGTCTGCGTGCGTGCGTCCGGGGATGCGCGTGGCCCCGGCCCCGGGAGGCGCCCACGGGCACCGGGGTGGAGAGAGATGGGAGCGGGGCTGAGCGCGGCGGTGCGGCCGTGCCCACGCACGCACGGCGCAGGGCTGGGTGATGCTGCAGGGAGGGGGGCTGCGGCCATCAGCTCCTGGCAGAGGGGGCTGTTTTGTGGGGGTGAAAGGGGTGGTTTGGAGCCGGCTGATGCGTTTTCCCACTTTGCTCAGCGCTGGGGGGGTCACCGTGCCTCCAAATGTATTCCCTGCGTTAGGGTTCGGCGCATCCTTCTCTCAAAGAGCATCCGTGATTTCCAGGGTCTGGTTTTTAAAAGAGGGAAACTGAGGCACGGAGCAAACCTTCCCCGTCTTGTAGGAGCTGGGGAAACTGAGGCACAGAGCAGGAACCCCCCCCCCACCCCCCCAAAAAAATCCCACCCTTTAGCACCCGCATCTCTCCTCACTGTCCCAGCATCTTCTTGCAGCGCTTCCCTCCTGCTTCGTTAATGAAAATCTAATTAGCCGCTTGCCCGTTTCCCCAGCAACGGCATGCAGCAGGGCTGCACCCTACTGTTGCAGACAGGCAATTTCCTCTCAGAGCCGAGGAGGACGAGCAGCCCTCCCTGGGGTGCAACGCAGAGGACGGGCAGCTCAGTGCATGTAATGCGGGCTGAAGGCAGACGTGCCAACAGCTTTAAACCCTCCCCATCGCTGTGATTGGGGAGGAGGGACCTGGCGTAGGCTGCATAGGGCTAATTGCATTAGGGGTAATGAGGCTCTCTGCAAAGCCCTCCTTAATGGTTCTGCAGCATCCTGCTCAGCGAGGGCTCGGCTTGGTTGCAGTCAGGGCCAATTTGAATTGAAATCATCTGGATCGCAATCCTGGACCCGTTTCTGTTGGAGTCGCAGACACACTGAGATTATAATTTTGGACCCCTCTGGGCTGCAATCCCAGATCTATTCCAGTTGAAATCCTGGATCCATTTGGGTTCCAATCTCATTTCATTTGCAATCACAGCTACACAGCGTTTGCAATCCTGGACCTCTTTGGACTGCAGTCCAACCCAACTGGGTTGCAATCTTGGCCTCTTTTCATTGCAATCCCAGACCCACCTGGTCTCATTTGAATTACAGTCTCAGACTCATTGGGTTTGCAATCCTGAACACATTTCTGTTGCATTCCTGAACTCTTTTAGACTATAATCCTGCACCTAAATGGGATACAATTTTGGACCCATTTTGGCTGCAAACCTACACCTACTGAGGACTCAGTCCTGGCCTGATGGCTGCAATCCTGGAATCAACTGGGTTGATATTTTTGGACCCAAATGAGATGCAATCTTGGATCCATTTTAATTGCAATCCTAGGCCCACTGGGCTTGCAACCCTGGGCTCCTTCGTGTTGCAAACTTGGATCAATTTCTGTTCCAATCCCAGACCTATTTGGACTGTAATCCCAGACACACTGGATTTGTCATCTTGGACTCATTTGGCTTGTAATATTGGACCCATTTGCCTTGTAATATTGGACCCATTTGGCTTATAATATTGGACCCATCTAGGTTGCAATTCTGGATCTATTGGGGCTGCAATCTCAGATCCATTTTAGCTGCAATTCCAGACACAGTGGGGTGCAATCCTGAGCTCATCTGGGTTGCAAAGTTGGACCCATTTGGGCTGCAATCTTGGACCCATTGGATTGCAATTCCAGACCCAGTGGGGCTGCAATGCTGAATCCACTGGGATTGGAATCTCAGGCCCATTGGGGCTGCAATGCTGAACCCACTGGGAGTCCAATCCCAGACCCAGTGGGGCTGCAATGCTGAACCCATTGGGATTGGAATCTCAGACCCATTGGGGCTGCAATGCTGAACCTATTGGGACTCCAATCCCAGACCCATTGGGCCTGAACCCATTGGGATTGCAAACCCAGACCCACTGCAGTTGCAATGCTGGACTCAATGAGATTGCAATCCCACCTCCATCTGGGTTGCAATCCTGGACCAACCAAAGTTGCGTGGGTTGCATTCTGGGATCCACTGGGGTTGCAATCCTGGATCCATTGCAAGTGCAATCTCTGCTGCAGTCCTGGACTCATCTGGGCTGCAGTGTTGGACCCATCAGGGTTGCAATCCTGGGCTCACTTCGGCTGCAACTCTGGACCCAGGTGGGCTGCAACCTCTCACCAACTGAGGCTTCAATGTTAGACCCCTTTAGGTTTCCTTTCCAGACCCACCAGCCCCCACCATGCCCAGGGAGGAGCTTCATCCCTCTCCCTGTGCAGAAGGGCGTTCCCATATCCCTACAGCAGTCCCCATTCCCATCCACCCCCATTCCTTTATTCAACCCCTTCCCACGGCGGCGCCGCAAGTGGATTCTCCAGCGTCTACTGTTAGGGTTGAGCTCCCACGGCAGCGCCCTGAGAGCTTGAAAAAGAGGGAGGAGGGATGGAGAAAAAGGCCGAGTGAGGCAGCAGGGCTGAACCCTACAGCACCCAAAGCTTTTCTCACTGTTGGAAGGGGAGGAAAAGCTGACGTGCCACTGCCCAGCCTGGACCCCCCTGCGCGCGGCCCGCAGCCCACAGGAAATTCCTGGGAGTGTTTGGGCCACTCGAGCAGCACAGCCTATTTTTAGGGAGGGCTAAAATATGAGCCAGCTATTTTTAGAGAGGCTCTTTGTAAACACCTTGAGACTTCCTCTCGGATGAGCTTTATTTGTAATTTCGGCACCCAATGCCATCGATCCACGGGTTCCCCGTCCCCTCAACCCCAAATCACACCGGGGAAAACTGCTGGCTTCCCCCCTTGGCTTTTCCTTTTCCTCTCCTGCAATGGCAATCCCAACCCTGGCACCGCAGGAGCAGAATCCCAGAGCCCAGAAGCTCTCTTAGCTGCTCTGCTCCACTGCCATGCAATGGGGCTCAAATGGGTCCACAGCTCAGAGCAGCGGGGCTCTGCGAGCATCACCCCACACCCAGCAGACACAGTGCCTTCTGGCACAGAAGAAATCCCTTCAAAGCAGCACAACCTTGGCCAGCAACAACCACGTCCCCATTGATCTCCAAGCTTTAATTCATCCCCAGAGCACCAATTTCCAAAAACTGATATAAATGTAGAGCTGGGCACCATGGTGAAGCAATGGATGCTGTGAGCTTGGGCATCGTTGGGGTCTTTACATTGCAAAATATGCAAGAAAGTCCTCCAAAATCTATTTAGCTTTTAGGAGAGAGGGAGCTGCATAGGGTTGTATAGGGACTGGAAATGGTCCCCATTGTGTCAATCTGACTTCAGTCTCCCCCTAAGGCTGAGACTGTGCACATATCAATGCATGTCACAGCCCCGCTGCCAGCAGGAACTGGGACATGAGGGTGAGTGTCAGCAGTGCAATGATCACTGCCTTTGCACCCCACTCTTTACCTGCTTTAGCCCTGCTTCAGGTGAAACAGGAGCATTTTGGATCATTTTTGGGGCAGGGTTTGCTGCTCTGAAGCTCGTCCTGCAGGAGGAGCAAGCCCTGCATGGAGAGTTGCGGCTTTCTTCCCACCCCCTCAACATGTGCCAAAATTGAAAGAATAAAACCAGGCACGCACACACAACTTGCTTTCCTCGTTTACAGCTTGTCCCCAGCCACCAGCTCCTGACGTTCCGCAAATAATGTGGGAATTCTTGAAGGAAAAGCGAAACCAGAGCCAAGCTGAACCCATCTTAGTGTCTCTCCTCCTCCAGAGTCCCACTTTGCAAGGAACTGGTGGGAACTGGGATGGGAACTGGGATAGGAACTGGGAATTCCGTTCTCCCCGGGGCAGATCCCACTAGAGGGAGCTGGGATACAATAAGAACCACTGCCTCTGGGGACAGTCTCCTACCCTGGGGAGGAAGTAGTGCGTGGGATGCCCAATGTGCAGGTCTAGATTAACAGCTTTAATGCTTTATTTGTCCCAAAACATGGAGAAAAGGGCACAGAAAGAAGGCAGAGCCATTTCCAGCTAAATAATTGGTTTCTGGTGGCATCTCCCCGGCGCAGTAAGCTTGCTCGCGCACTGCAAGATGCCACATCCTCTTCACACAAGGAGCCCCCATTTTGGGGCAAAATGACCCCAAATCTACAAATCTACACACCAGATAACAGAGCATTTGTTACCTTTGGGGAACTTCAACCACCACTGGGAACGTGACACAGTCATCCCTATCCCAAGCCGCACTCTGACCCCTCGCCGCTTTCCCAGCCGAGCGCTCCTTTCTCCCTGCGCTTTCTCAGGATGACTCGAGGGCCAGAGGAGGGGTTTCTGGAGGAAAGTTTGAGGTTAATGAAATGAGCCGTTTATAGGGCTGGCGGTTGGCAGTGATGTGGCTGACGTGAAAACCTAAATAGCTCGGATGATGCTATTGCGTCCAATTCCGTATTTCCTCAATTGCTCGGTTTCTGGCAGGAAAAAATCACTCGGAAAAATCACGTTCCCTCCTCTTTTAACCAGAAGGTTTGATTGGAGTTCGTATAGCTTTCAAGGCAAGCCCATCCACCCAGCCCAGCCCTCCGCTGGCCCTTTGCCTCGGGATGAATTTCCCACCGGCAGCGGCGGCGTGCGGCTCTTGGCTCCCCTCCCACGTTACTCGTCCCCAGTGCCCTGAAGTCTGTCTGCCTGCAAGCCGTCCCAGCGTGGCTGCCTCTGGCCTGAGGATGGAGCTGGGAACAGCCATCTTTTTGCAGCGTCCATCTCCAACATCCCTGAAACTGGCCGTTTTCATCCTTGGGCACCAATCGCCCACAATCCATAGTACCGGCCACCTCCTTTCCCAGGTACCAATTGCTACCATTCCTGGTCCTGATACATCCATCCTTTGGTGCCAACCTCCACCATTCTTGGTATCGGCCATCTCCATTCCTGGGAATCTCCACTATCCATGGCACTGGGCATCTCCACTCCTGAATACCAATCTCTACCATCCCTGGTCCTGATACATCCGTCCCTGGGTGCTGATCTCCACCATTCCTGGTATTGGTCACCTCCATTCCTGTCAATCTCCAGCATCCGTGGCACTGGCCACCTCCACCCCTGGGTGCCATTCACCACTACCTTCCTGTACTGGCCACTTCCATCCCCGGACATCAATGTCCACCATCCCTGGCCCTGATACATCCATCCCTGGGTACCAATCTCCACTGTGCCTGGTACAGATCGCTTCCATTCCTGGGTACTGATCTCCACCACTCATGCATGGTGTGTTTTCCTGCCAAAAAACAGCAGAAGAGGGGCTGTGCCAAGGAAGGATGCTGGTGGCCATCCATCCATCCATCCATCCATCCATCCATCCATCCATCCATCTGGCTGGCCGCTTGCTGTTCTCCCACGGGTGAGGTCCATCCCAACCCCTCTCCAGAGCGTAATTTCTTTAAAGGAAAAACGAGCATAAATCAGCAGTCCTGCTTCAGCTCTGCTCCGGTTACTAATAATACCCCGGTGTTTATTCTCAGCCCTCGGGATGGAGATGTTTGCTTTTGCCTCAGCTGTGCTTTTTCCCAGGCTCCGAGGAGCGCCGCTTTGGTGCTGGGATGCTCCCATGGAGAAAGCCAGTGTCCAGGAGAAGGAGGAGGGATGGAGGAGGGATGGAGGAGGGATGGAGGAGGAGGGGAGGGGTGGCTCATCTCATCTTTCCCTTCTTTGACTGCTCGGCTGCGGTGATTCATCCCAGGAGGAACACGGCCTGGCTGCAATTCTGCTTTTAAAGTGTGAGAAAAAAAGCCAGATTTTGGCATTTTTTTGTTTGTTTGTTTTTTGCTTTTAATTCAATTAAAAAAAAAAAAAAAAAAAAAAAAAAAAAAGATCAGATGAAGCAATGTTTCCAGGATGTGAGGACGGGTGCCGGGCACCCCATGCCATCTCAGTGAGCAGCACTGCCAGGCACACGGCTGTGATGGGGACAGGGCAGGAGGGAGGCTCATTTCCCGGAGAGGCAAAAACTCATCAGCCAAGCATGCAGCGGGACAGCAGGGCTCTGCCCACGTGGTTTTGATTGAAATCAAGGCCACAGGTTGCACCAGGAGGGCTCTGTGAGGGGTTCCCCCCCTCCTCCAGCAGTACCACCATCACCATTTGGGCATTCCAGCACGTTGTTCCTTCTCCAAACCTGAGCATCCTCCCCACGCCGTGCTCCCGCAAAGCCTGTCCCTATTCACACCCCCAGCACTCTTCCCTTGCTCGCGCCGAGCCCTTACAAAACTCACTGCACCCAGAATAGGTTAAGCTTGCCGTTGGGGATGTGGGCCGCCGGGCCCCAGAGCAGCTTTCACCAAATATGGAAAGTTGTTGTTTTGTTTTGGTTTGTTTTTTTTTTTGCTCAAGTTTTAGTCACGCAGGCCGGAGCCTGAGAGCACTGCTTTCCACATGCTTAGGTCAGACCACAACCAGCATCCAACCCACAAACGGTGTCCAGTGAGGGCTCACCCAGTCCTGGGACCACGCAAGCATCTCCCATCTTTGCCCTGGTGTAATCCCACCGGACATCCACAGGTCCTGTCCCTGTCTCTTAGTGTTGACACACGTGGGCAGGAGGTGGTTGGGTGCCTGGTCCTATGGGGCATGGGAGAGGAGGGGGCAAGCAAAAGTGGGATATCCAGCAGGGTCTGGTGGCACCCAGGGGGCGATGGGTACCATGAGATGGTGAACACCGGGAATCCAGAAGCCCCCAGGGGTTCATGGGCCCCCAGGAATCCACATGCACCTTGATGCTAATGGGCACCCAAGACCCAAAGGGATTCAAAGGCTTCATGGGAACTCCAAAATCCAGAACAAGGAACTACAGGCACCCAAGACCTAAAAGACACGCAAGAGTTGATGACTACCCAAGAGTTGACACCTAGGAGTTGACACACACCCAGGTGGTGATGGGCACCAGGTGACAGTGACAATAGAGGACAATAGAGGCGATCTGGTGCACCCTGGAGCTGTTGGGATGGAGCTGGTGACACTGAGGAGTTGATGGGCACCCAGGAGTCACCCAAGAAGTTCATGGGTACGCACAAGCTTAGAGACACCCAGGAGCCAAGAACCATCCAGGAGCCAAAGGACACCAGGAGCTCATGGACACCCAGGAGCCACCAAAGAGTCCATGAGAACCCAGGAACTAACTGACAGACACTGAAGACCCACCCAGGAGCTCATGGACACCAAGAGCCAACAGGCAGCCAGAGTCAACAGACACCAGAAACTTATGGGCACCCAGGAGCCAGGAGGAATCCAGAAGAAAAGGAATACCAGGAATCCCTTAGGCATGCAGGAGCTAGTGGGCACCCAGGAGTCCAAGAGCACCCAGGAATCTATCAGAACCCAGGAACTGATGGACACCCAAGAGCCACCCAGGAGCTCAAGGTCACCAAGGAGCTGACACCCAAGACTTCCATGGACACCCATGAACCAAGAGACACCTGGGACACCCAGGAGGTAATGGGCACCCTGGAGCCCCAAGGAGATCATGCCATGCCCCTATCCCAGCCTTATGCATGGCCACCCTGCCCTGACCATGGCCTTGGAAATCACCAGGAAAAGCCCCACAGTGGTGGGGCACAGCCATCCCAGCCCTACAGCAGGTCCCCTCACCCAGTATGGCCACAGACAGGGCAGCAGGGAGCAACCTGGGGGGGGGTCACAGAAACGCCCACGGCGCATCACGTCAAGGAGAGGCGACACCTTCCCCATAGCATCCCTGTCACACTGAGGCTAGAAAAGGGCATTTTGGCACCTACTGACCTGCGGCGGGTGCGGGCGGCAGAGGGGTGACCCCCGTCTCTGGTGACCGAAGCTCTGAGCCATCTGTATCCCATTGCAGCGGGGCTTTGGACAACCAGAAGTGAGATGGAAAAGCAATGCTGAATGTCCCCGTGCAGCACCAGCTCCTGCGGTGCGCTCCGCTACCGATAGCGACAGGATTTCTGCCGTGGGGTCAGGATAAAACCCGTAAAAAAAGAAAGGAGAAGTATGCCAAATCAGGGCAGGCCGGCGAGTCTCCTGCTACCCCAGCTAAAAAAAGCAGGAAACCATATCCCAGGCTGGGAGATGCCAATCTTCCCATGCAAACAACTCCCTGCTTGTTTTCTTTGGAGAGTACCAGCGGGCCAGGGAACGTGCGGTCACAAATAGCAACACTGCCGCCCTGCCAGGGAAATATTAACCAGTCCTGCTCGTGCAGTGCTGATGTCCCCACGTAGGTACCACTGCCATCCTCCCATTTGGGTCCCGTGGGTCCTCCAGAAGGCACTCAATGAGTGATGTCACCGCGCAGCATCTCACATGTCCCTCCTCCCAGCACATCCCTGTCCCGGTGCCAAGTTCCTGTGAGGTCCGTTGATGGCCTTGATTGGTTGGTTAATCACCTCTGGTTCCCCAAAAAGGAAGATGCAAAGCCCTTGTGGGGTCCATTGGTAGTCTTGTTGTCACTAGTGAGATGACTGGTGGCATACACACACTCCTGGTTCTCAAAAAGGGACAAGAACCAATACACAGGGGATAAGGGACACGTTAGGATGGAGTGGTGTCACCAGCCTGGTGCACTCACTGGCACCCCCAGCCTTCAAATTGTAGGGATTATAGGCATACTTAAGTGTGCTTATCAGTATAAGGCAGCTGGGGGGGAAACAACTCAGGGTTAGCCATGGTCAGAGCCACCACCACGGAACAACTGGTCCCAGTGGCTGCTGTGGGCAGGGACTGGGAGTCTGGGGCTGGAGCCTGAAGATGAGCAGCTCTGGACCCTCTCCTCCAGCGCAGACCAACAGGAGTTTGCAAGAAGCTCGAGTTGCTGGAATATTTTTACCCAGATGCTGATTTTCGCTCTCGCTCCTATTGGCCAGCCCGCAGTTCCCAAAGACCGAAAAGCAAACACGCTATTTATAGAGAGAGTTCATTTACTGGAGCCTTTCCCTTTGAAATTCCTCACCCATCCTCGCCATGGAAACCGAGAGAGCCTGGAGAAACAGCCCCACCGGGACCAAACATCAGAGCTTTAAAAAGAGCCGCATGGGGAGAGGGGGTGGAAGCGGCCAGTGCTCCCCTCTGGACACATCCTGGCCTGGAAGAAGCACGGTGAAAATCACAGCGCCCTCAGGTCAGTGCGTTTGGGCTGTGCAAGGGTGGACTTGATGCCTTCAGGATCAGATGTTCTGGAAGATGGACCAGGTATGCAGTGCAAGGCAAATCCGTGGGGCCAGCAGGCCTTGGAGCGGGTGCTGGAGGTGGTTGGGTGGAGATGGGTGGGTGGGTGGGTGGGTGGATGGATGGATGGATGGATGGATGGATGGATGGATGGATGGATGGATGGAGAGATGGATGGAGGGATGGAGGGATGGATGGATGGATGGAGGGATGGATGGAGGGATGGATGGATGGATGGATGGATGGATGGATGGATGGATGGATGGATGGATGGATGGATGGATGGATGGATAAAGATGGACATGGATGGATGGAAGGATGGAGGGATGGATGGATGGATGGATGGATGGATGGATGGAGGGATGGATGGATGGATGGAAGGATGGGTGGATGGAGGGATGGAGGGATGGGTGGATGGAGGGATGGATGGAAGGATAGATGGATGGATGGAGGGATGGATGGATGGATGGATGGATAAAGATGGACATGGATGGATGGAAGGATGGGTGGATGGAAGGATGGAAGGATGGATGGATGGAGGGATGGATGGATGGATGGATGGATGGATGGATGGATGGATGGATGGATGGATGGATGGAGGGATGGAGGGATAGATGGATGGATGGATGGAAGGATGGGTGGATGGAGGGATGGAGGGGTGGGTGGATGGATGGATGGATGGATGGAAGGATAGATGGATGGATGGAGGGATGGATGGAGGGATGGATGGATGGATGGATGGATGGATGGATGGATGGATGGATGGATGGATAAAGATGGACATGGATGGATGGAAGGATGGAAGGATGGAAGGATGGAAGGATGGATGGATGGAGGGATGGATGGATGGATGGATGGATGGATGGATGGATGGATGGAGGGATGGATGGATGGATGGATGGATGGATGGATGGATGGATGGATGGAGGGATGGAGGGATAGATGGATGGATGGATGGATGGATGGATGGAGGGATGGATGGATGGATGGATGGATGGATGGATGGATGGATGGAGGGATG